>NC_039274.1:17834314-18099314 GCF_003368295.1 Carassius auratus
TTACACAGCACTTTTCCTCCTTCCTTCAAGAGCTACAGGATGATTGCACATGCTCTCAGCTTGACTCGCGTGTGTGTGTGTGTGTGTGTTGCAGGGGAAGTTCATTCTGACGCCGTGCCCCATCACTTACGCAGAAGAGCAGCTGCTGAACTTCTTCGGCCAGCTGCTGGGGATTGCCATCCGGGCGGATGTGCCTCTGCCTCTGGATCTGCTCGGATCCTTCTGGAAGGGTTTGGTCGGGGAAGCACTCGACCCAGAGTCTGATTTTCGAGAAGCCGACCTGCTCACATACAACTACATCAAGAAGTTTGAGAATGTAAACTATAATTAATATTTTACTGCGAATAGCTTCCATTTTCTTGAAGCAAAATGTGATTTTTTATTTTATTTTATTGGAGCAAATGTAATGTCAATCAAGTTATTGCTTTCATCATTCCAGGATCATAATTTCTACATTTATCACTTTAATACACTTGTTGAAAATGTTTTATTAAAATTTTATTTTGGTGATTAGCTGAAATAACAAAAACTATGTAAATGAATATGGAAACTGTATAGACTTGTATATAATATATATAAAAACAAACGACAAAAAAATAAAACTAAATTAAAAAAAAATTAATATAAAACTTAATACAAAAAAATATGAAAAATTTAATACCTGATAAAAATTATATTATTGTTTTTATCTCATTACTGCAGATAATTTAATATTAATGAAAGAAGTGGGCACTTAAGTGACTTAAAGAGAGACACTTTCAGGACTGTTTAACACACTTAAGCACACTTTTAAAAAGTGTAAATAATGTCAAAATAAAATGTAAATAATTGTTTTAATAATTTTTTTATTATGTCTTTTAACAGTTACACTAATGCCGATGTGTTGATTAACATATTAAAGCACATGTAAAGCACTCGATTATAATTTTAAATGTAGTGTGTTATTCAGTGTTACATGTAAAGTTAATATATTTGTAATGATGAAGTTGTAATTTATTACATTTAAAATATAAGATTCAATAGAAAAGCTTTAAAGTGTATTTTAGTTTGTCATAAATGCTGTCAGTACATTCAGCAGTACTTAAATCATATTTCAAAGACGATCAAAGTAATTATGAACTGCATAAAAAGATGTACTTAATTTCTACTTAAGTAGGTCAAAAACACTCTAAAGTTCAGCAAATTGCATTTACTATATTAATTATGCAATTGACATTAAATGTCTGAAAGCATTACATTCAGTTCACACTTAAGTATATTAAGTCATCTTTTTAAAAATATGCTAAGTGTGTTCTTCATCACCTTCTGCTTTAATGCTGCTCCCGTTGTTTTGTTCTCCTGTCTTGTTCACAGTTGGCCGATGAGGCGGAGCTGGAAGCGCTGTGTGCTGAAGTCTCGTCACAGAGCCACATGGGCGAGAGCCCGGATTCACCGAGCCGTCCCTGCTGCACATTCACCTACATCACCATGACCGGAGAGGAAGTAGAGCTGTGCCATGGAGGACGTGACATCACCGTCAGGTAAGGGATGGTTCACCCAAAAATACACATTTCTGTCATCATTTACTTACCCTCAATTTGTAACAAACTTGTATGAGTTTATATCTTCTTTAAACACAAAAGAAGGTGTTTTGAAGAATGTCAGCTGATGGTAGCCATAGTGTAACAGTCCCAGTGAAATTTTTTAAAAGGGCAAAATCACAAAATAATTTAGGGGAGGGCTCCTCAACTAAAAATAACACAAAACACTGTAGTGCATCCCAAAGTGTCTAGATAAAATAAAGGCAGTCCACAGATCATTACAGCATGTGCATGGAAAAAACACCTGTAGCATTTATCATTTTATCAAAATAAAGGACAGAAAAAATCTTTCTGGTTGAATGAAACTCACTCAGTCCTCAATGATGATAGAAGATGAAAAAATCCAATAGTCCGATAGCATTATAGTAAACTAAAATTAAAAACATAAAAAAATGTTGCTTGAAATAAAGTAAATGGGAACTGAAATAAAAAGGCAACACTTTAACTTGATTTACTGAAATAACAAAAACTTAAATAAATATGGAAACTGTATACAAATGACTAAAAACAAATGACTAAAAATGACCAAAAACGTAAAAAAAAGTTAACAAAAATGTTTATGAAATCGAACAAAAAAGAACCGTTTTTATTCTCAAATTACTGCAGATAATTTTATATTAATTAAATAAGAGGGCACTTAAGTGACCTAAAGAGAGACACTTTCAAGACTGTTTACCACATTTAAGCGCACTTTTAAAAGTAAATAATGTCAAATTTAAAAAATAAATAAATAATAGTTTTAATAATCTTTTATCATGTTTTTTTTTTACAATAATTTGTATAATGTCATTTGACGGTATCCACTACGGAAGTCTGTTTTTGGGTGAATTATTAGCTGAGGTTCTACTTTATATTAGATTCAAAAATGGATTTAGTATTTTCTTCGGTAGGGATGCTCGAATAAAGAAATGTGAGCTGCTTCTTGAATGTGTTGTAAAGTGAAGAGATGCATGTACTTGTGTTTGTTCAGCTGGGAGAATAAGGAGGTGTATGTGCGAGCGGTGCGAGATCTGCGCCTGCGGGAGCTGCAGAATGTGGAGTGTATGTCGGCGGTCCGCGCCGGGCTGGGCTCCATCATACCCCTGCAGCTCCTGACCTTACTGAGCCCCGCTGAGGTGGAGCTGCGCACCTGCGGCCTGCCGGACATCAACCTGGAGTTCCTCAAGGTCAGACAGTGAACGCTTCCTTTCAGAGCTTGACATTTTACAGCTTGCGTTCATCTTTGTTGACTTGCTGCTCGTCCCCCGTGAAAAAGAAGTGCACGTGCATATTCGCGCAAAAATGAAACTTTCCTGTTCATTTACTCAAACCTTGGGCCATCTAAGATGTAAGAGAACAGTGAAGACGATTTTTAGCTGAAACCATACTCCTTTGTGATCCAAAAAATGAATCATTGTGGCTCCCGACGATATATTTAGGTCTTATGAAGCAAAATGATCAGTCTGTGCAAGAAACTGAACATTATTTAATACATTATTACCGTATTTTCCGGACTATAAGTCGCACCTAAGTATAAGTCGCATCAGTCCAAAACTGCTTCATTACGAGGAAAAAAACAAGTAGTTTTTAAGTAGTTAAATATAAATATAGTATAAATATAAGTAGTATACCGTCTACAGCCATGAGAGGGCGCTGTATGCTACAGGAGCACTTTGAGCAGTATAGAGCGCCCTCTCGCGGCTGTAGACGGTATATTACTTATATTTATACTATATTTATATTTAACTACTTAAAAACTACTTGTTTTTTTCCTTTTGTAACAATATTAAAAATAATGTTCAGTTTCTTGCACAGACTGATTGTTTCGCTTCATAAGACTTCAATATATCATCAGAAGTCAACGGTATAAATTGTGTATTACATGATAAGCTTTTTATTTTTATTTTTAGCCATTGACTTGAATTACCAAAATCTTTCTTTACTATTCGACTGAAGAAAAATGTTACCTACTAACCAAATTTGTAATTTTTAGGTGAACTATCGCTTTAGTTAAAAGCACTCTTAAGTTCAGCTAATTGCATTTAATGTAAATTTAAGTTTCATTTAATTGCAATTAACATGATTTTCCACAAATGTTCCATTCGGTCGGTACTTTGAGCGAACATCTTCCCTGCATTAATTCTGTGATCAGTTTTCTTTTGTTGATCATTTAGAGGACATTTTTGTGAAATTTCACAAGGATGATCCACGTCCCTCACACGAAGGAGTTGTGTGTCACTCTGAAGCTGTTTATTTTGACTAGTTTCCTAACCGAACCGGTTCTCCTGATCCCGTCGACCCAGGCTCACACCATGTATCAGGTGGGACTGATGGAGACGGACCAGCACATTGAGTTCTTCTGGGCCGCGCTCGAGATGTTCACGCAGGAGGAGCTCAGCAAGTTCATCAAGTTCGCCTGCAACCAGGAGCGAATCCCCTTCACCTGCCCCTGTAAAGACGGCGGCCCCGACACGGCTCACGTGCCCCCCTACCCCATGAAGATCGCCCCCCCTGATGGGGCAGTGGGTGAGTGTCAAACCATCATAGTGCATATAATAAATAACATTTTTAAATACGTTAAAATGGAAGAAAGTAGCACTGTATTTTGATCAAATAAATGCAGCCTTGGTTGAACATAAGATATTCAAGGGACAGTTCCTCCAAAAATGAAAATGGTCAGCATTTGCTCAGCCTCAAGTTGTTCCTAAACCTTTGTCTTGTTTGATTGAAAGAATTTTGAAGAACTTTGGTAACCAAACTGGTGATGGTAGCCATTGACTTCTATAGTAGGGAAAACAATGCTGTGGAAGTCAATAGCTACTGTCACCAGTTTTGTTACGAACCAAGATTCTTCAAAAGAAACTTGTGAAGAGTAAATTGGATTAAATGATGGAAGAATTAAATTTTTTTGATTAACTATACTTTTTAGAACTCATAATTGTAAAGTAAAAAAAAAGATACAATTTATGAAAAAAATAATATATATATATATATATATATATATATATATATATATATATATATATTTATATATTTTTTATTTTATTTTTTTATACACTTTTTATACAGTATTTTTAGCTTTATTTTAATATTTTTTTTATTGTTACTTGATATAATGTGTATATATATATATTTCTTTTTTTTTTTGGCAATACTGTGTGAATTGACGCTGATAGCAATGGAAACGTTCTGACTGCAGAAAGTGTCATGTGAAGATAGTTTTGAAAACTCTTGTGTTTCATCTGTGTCAGGCTCGGCAGATCTGCGTTACATTCGCGTGGAGACCTGCATGTTCATGGTCAAGCTGCCGCAGTACTCTTCGCTGGACGTGATGCTGGAGAAGCTGCGCTATGCTATCCACTACCGCGAGGATCCTCTCAGCGGTTAAACCTGATTTCTCTGATCCCCGTCGGCCGCGTCTGAGGCGGTCACCACACAACCTTAATCAGCTCTCACTTCTTCTTCTTCAAGAATAGTCATGGAGGAATTTGATCAGCCCGGACCGATTAGCATTCACGGAGACTAGCGTTGGTGTGTGTTTGACGGAGGGCGGCGGGTTTGACAGCGCTGAAGAGTAATCCACAGATTTATAAAGATCTACATGTGCTGTTCTTCAACAAATTTGAAAGAAATGGAACTGTTACTGCTTAAACATTTAATCTCTCTCTCTCTCTCTCTATCTGTCTCTCGCTCGCTCTTCCTCTCATTTAATCAGTCTTTCATCATTGCATTCCCTGTGTGCCTCAACACCTTCTCTCCATTAGTGACAGTGATTGTTGACGCACATTCATCTACAGAGATGCCGAATTTAGCTTCGCAAAGGACTAAAACGTGCGGCTCAAGGTTATACTTGCATCTTTTAATACACATTTGGGGTGAATCTCACGAAACCAGTCAAGAACATTTCCCACAAAAATTAACCCTTTCTGTGCAGTGCATTTTTTTTCCCCTTCATTATTTTGTTACCCTAATGCACCTCAGAATTGTTTTGACTTTTCTTGGATTTTCTTTCAATTCTCATTACTTTAAAACACCTTTTTTGTATCCATTTTTTTTTTTGTTTTCCCTCAATTCTCATTACCCTAATGCACAACAGATTTTTTTTTTTTGCCATTTTCATTAAATTGTCATTACCGCAATGCACTGTATTTATTATTTTTATTTCAACACATTTTTATTTTTTGTATTCACCAATTGTCATTGCCCTAATGCCCCCTTTTTTGTATTTTCCCTCTTTTTCTCATTACCTCAATGCAACAAAAAAATTTGGTGTTTTTATTTTATTTTTTTATTTTTTTGCATTTTCACTCATTACCATAATGCACCTGATTTTATTTATATTTATGTATATTGCATTTACCCTCAATTAGCCTAATGCACCCATTTTTTGTTTTCCCTCAATTCTCATTACCCACAATGCACAAACAATTTTTTTTCTTAAATTATCATTACCACAATACACCTGTTTTATTTATTTTTTATTTTTTTTTGGCACCTAAAGCACCTAGGATTTTTCCTTTTTTCTATTTCTCATTACCGCAGTACGCCTGATATTGTTGTGTAAATAAGTCTCATCAGAAATGTAATGCCAGAAAATCTCAATGGTCTTAAATTAAGCTTGATTTTCTTTACTCCAGAGTGTGTTCTTGACAGGGTTTGTGAGATTTACCCGTTTAGAGGCTTGAAAGGGTTTACGCTCTCAAAGACTCCAACACTTCAAGGAACTGTTGCAGGTACAGGGAACTACAAGTACGCATGTGATCGAGCATATCTAAGAATTTGAACTATAAATGGCAAGACCGCTTTATGGCACAAATATCTGTCTATATTCTTAAAGGTACATCTGCTGTTCAGGTCTGTAACTGAGGTAAGTCATGTACAGAAACGAGCTATAGTAATATAAAGAGCGCTGAACTGTATTCATTTCGAGTGGTTTTGAGTGGAAAAAATTTTGCTGCAAAAAAAAAAATTTAACTGGAGCGGTGCTAAATTTATGGTTTTGGTTGCCAGCTTCATTTCTTAATGACTCTGCTGCAGTCAACAACGATGTATTGCTTATGAGGGATGATTTTGCTCCCAAAACTAGTGCATGAACATCTCCATTGGAGAACCCAACATTTACAAATCGCTTTAGGGTTTTTTTTTTTTTTCCTCTAGGAACGTCCGTATTTAACCCCCTCCCTCCCAAAGAGAAAAATGTTTATAAAAAGCTATTTTCATTTTGATTTGATTTTTAAATCACATTTTCTGTGTCTACAAAGATACTACTGTTTTGAAATTGAAATCTAAATCGTATGTTCTTCATGGGATTTCCTGATCTTTAGGGGTTTGACATTTCTGGTGAACCATTTAATTGCGTTGCGAGTTCTGTAATGTACAGCCATCATTACAAACACACTTGATGCTACCATAGATGTACTTCTCTGAAAAGATCAGCATTTCAGCACTATAATCGGGTTTTGTGGGTGTGTGTGTGTGTGTGTGTGTGTTATATATTCTTTTTTTTTTTTTTGATATGGTCAACATGCTGCTATCAAAGATAGTCCCTTGATTTTTTTTTTTTTTTTCTTGCTGCTTCTTTGGAGAAGAGTAGGTGAAGTCTGTGAAAAGACATCCGCACAAAAAGCTGAATGCAGTGAAATATGTGTTGTACATTTACTTGATATTTATTACAATTATTTATGACTGCATTAAGTTTATCCAGTCTTACCTCTGCGCATCTGGAACAAACACTGGTGTGAGAATGAATCTACAGAGGTGTTGAACTTCAGGAGTTTCTGTGTCACCAAAATAAAACATTGATGTATTACAGAACAGTGTCTTTCTCCGGTTTGTGTGCATAGACTTCCTGTTTAATACTTTGATTTGAATCGGACTGTCTTTTGTTTATTAACTCAAGGATTGTTTCAGTGATTCGGTGAATTTCTTCTCCACTTTCATTCGCTTCCAGTTATTTTTAGCTGCTCAGAACGGTCTATTTATTGAAACACAGAAGTTACAGACAGAACTCATTTTATTTTCATTAAACGACATACAATCAAAAACAATAATTTAACCCTCTGGTGTTGTGCTGCAATTTTAGACAGAAAACAAACAAAGTTGTGGCCTTGATCTGTAAAAGCAATAAGCGGCAGAGGGTTGAGAGGGAATTAATTAAGCGTGCACATGGCATTTATTCATTAAAATGCATTATGTCATAAAGAATAGTCACATGATCAAGTCTTAATTCAGGGGAAAGCAGAAAACCAAAGAAAGAAAAGACACGGTTATTTCACATTTCTGTATAAGACAAGCATTCCTTGAGCATTATTGGGAAACATTATTGGGAGTCAGGTTTATGACATTAATTCAGATTTGTGTTTGTGTGTTTAGATTAAGACCCGAAGCTTCAGAGAATAGTTTGGGATTTGGGAAGCATCTCTTAAAAATAAGGTGGTGTCATCTGCTAATGGACTAATAAATATTTCTGGATCCGCTTGACCCTGAAAAGCACTTTCACATACTAATGTTGACAGTTCTTCTGCGCACAAAGAAGAAATAGATCGGGAGAAATCATTTATATTCCGAATGATTGTAAATATAATAAAATTGGCTTCTAGTTGAATGACGACAGTAAAAATCAATGAACAAGATACCATGAATCTTTTAAAAGCCCTTTAAAAGGCATGTCTTAAATTCCGAAATTGCATTACAAAAAGTCTTCATTAATTAATCATAGATTTTGGGGCCTGAAGGTTTTTTTTTTTTTTTTTTTTTTTTTTTTTTCAGATAATCTTCAATAATCTTCTTCAGAATTGTCTTTTTAGCATCAGTTGAATTCTGTCAAACCTGTAAATAACCTGAAAGCAGACTGGGATCGTTTGATTGAATCGGAGTCTGATTGTCTTGTATTTAATGTGTGTCAGGTGAATGAGTGTGGACGCTTGTTTGCTGTAGTTTTTAGTCAATATGAGGTTGATACAGGCATAATCCAAGAAAAAAAATTAAAAACCACTTTGGTCTATTATCTTTTGTGGATGTTTCAGAGCCCACCAGTGGAGCTTATGTTATGCTTATATTAAACCAGGAATAATCATGTCTCTCAGACATTTGAAAGTGGAAATGTTTGTTAACTGAAATATAATTAGTTTGTAGAAGCACTGGTATCTGAATAAAACAAGTCAGCTACAAGAGTTCCTTGAACAAGCCTTTAATAAGCACATCATTTGTTCAGACGGATGTAATAAGGTCTTGCTTTCACAGGAGTTCATTAAAACCAAGCCAAATGCAGCTCTTCCAAAGTCTTTTACAGGAACTCCATGGCACTGATATTTATTATTATTATTATTATTATTATTATTATTATTATTATTATTGTGTTATCCATTACCATTGCACTTATAAGAGGGAATGTCGTGATCCAAAAAGTCCTGAAGGTCTTAAAACATCTTCTGATTCAGCTGTCAATGACTTCTATTAATATGATCAAATTTCTTTGATAGCTATTTATAGATCTGGCTTTCATTTGGTGAGGAACTGATAACAAAGGAGTCCTATTTTACAGTTTCAAATGAATAATACTGAAGGAGTTCACTTTACAGGAAGGTTTTAGGAGTGAATTTTGCTGGTACACCTGTAAAACGCTACAGACAACAAGACATCATCACAAGCAGCTGGGATAACAGATTCGTTCGTCTCATTAAACTGGTCACCGTTAATAAGTTTTACTAATATTTTATGAGAATGCATGGTTTTGTGCAATAAAAAATATCCTGTATAAAGCCTGACGCGCAGCAGCAAGAGCAGCGAAACGGATGAAAGCCTCATCCAAAGCATCCAAAATCCTCAATATCTGGAAAATAATTTTAGCATTTTATACTGTACATTTCTTCTTCTGTGCATCAGTCTGGTGAAATGCAACACAAAATCAGGTCATGTGCATCACGTTACAAGCCTCAGTCAGTCACTCTTCATTTCATTTGTCAGATATATTAGTCTTTGATATTATTTTTTCTCATATATTCATGTAGCGTAGTGGTAATATACACTGCTGTGTTGTAGTTATTATTCCAGGTAGATGTCTTCCGTTGGACACGAGACCTCCACAAACTCTTTATAGTACAAATGGAAAGCTTTCCTGTTAAAGAAGACAGAGAATACACTAATAAGTGTAACTTCATTCAAATGAAGTTTGTAAACAAACATTAATGTTGGCTTGACAAAGCCTTGGAAAATAACTTAAAAAATAGTTAAAAAAATGCTATTCACTCAATAAAATGCTATTAAAACGTTGCCTTAACATATAAACAAGTTGCTAATATGTTTTAGCACATTGGTAGTATGTATTAGCATATCACTTGCAAGATGTGACGTGTTTAAAATGTCTCTAGCTTGTTTTAACATGTTGCTAACAGTTTAACACATTGCAAGCACGATTTTAGCAGGTGTTAGCAGGATTTAAAACATTGACGCCATATTTTGACATATTGCTAGCATGATTTGACGTTTCAACACATTTCTAGCATGTTTTAACGCTCCTAGCATATGATTTAGCATTTTAAAATTAAGATTTAACACTGTTAACAAGATTTAACATGTTGTTTATTATGTTGCTAGCTTGTTTTAACCTGTTGCTAGCATGATTGAACATGTTATAGCATGTTGCTAGCATAGTTTTGTATGTTGATAGCATGTTCTAACATGTTGCTAGTATGATTTCACATGTTGTGAGCATGATTAAGCATGTTGCTAGCATGATTTAGCATGTTTTAACATACTGCTAACATAGTTTAATGTTGCTTGAATGATTTCACACATTGCTAACATTTTAACATGTTGTTAACATGATATTACACATTGCTAGCATGTTTTAACATGTTGCGAGCCTGATTTAAAAAAAAAAAATTAGCATGTGGCTTGCATGATTTCACACAATGCTAGCATGATTTACCATGTTCCTAACGTTTTAACATTACTTGCATAGTTTAACATGGTGTTAACATTAATTCACACATTGCTAGCATGTTTTTGGCATGTTGCTAACATGATTTAGCATGTTGCAACACTGAAAGCATGTTTTAAAATAAACTCTGTAGGCCTATGTGTTATTGTACGAAATTTGTGACCCCCTCAGTTAAAGTCTATGGGACTTTTCAGTAGTTTTGATTGTTTGTTAAATGATCGGTTGTAGCTTGAAAACTCAAGTAAATTTAGTCTCGGAAGAAGAAGCAGCAGCTGAAGTAACAGACCAGCATCATCTTTGTCAAGCCAACATGAGACTCGGACTGACCTGACGGACTCTGCGAGCGGTTTAGTGGAGCTCTCCGACACAAAGACATGACAGGCGAACCTCTCATCAGCTGGGTGTTTGGTGATGAAGCCAAAATACCTGTGCAGAGATGTATTTTCAGCATCATTACTCCAGTCTTCAGTTTCACATGATCTTCAGAAATCATTCTAATATACTGATTTGCTAATAAAAAAAAACAATTCTGATCATGATCAATGATGAAAACAGTCTTGCTGATGAATATTTTTATGGAAACCGTGATAAATTTTCTTTCTAAAAACAACCTTACTGACCCGAAACCTTTGAAATGTGGTGTATATGTGAATGAATAATAATAATAACCATCATCATCGTCACTGAAAATGGAAAGGTTGCCAGTAAACGCTCGACTTACTTCTTGTTTCTGGGATGGTAGCCACAGAATGAGACATTTTTTAAGTGGAAGAAGTGACTGTATTGGCTGCTCTGTGGAAACATATATTTATAACACAATTAGAGTCCACAAACACCTGCACCTCCAGGGTTCCCACACGTTTACAACAATAAACTACCGATTCCCACTTTTCTAGTTTTTCATGATTACTGGATACATTCTGAACATTTTTAAAAGTTATTATTAACATGCTTATACTAGTATATTATATGTTACTAATTTGTTATCAATGCTAGAAACATGCTAGTCACTTGTCAATCATGTTAGCAACATGTTAGTAGTATGCTAATCTTGCTAGCAAAATGTTAATCATGCAAGAAACATACTAGCTACATGTTAGCAAAATGCTAATCATGCTAGTGACATGCTAGGCATGTGATAATAATGTTAGTAGCATGCTAATCATGCTAGCAAAATGTTAATCAGCTAAAACATGCTAGCGACATGCTAGCCACTTGTTAATCATGTTAGCAACATTTTAGTAGCATATTAATTATGCTAGCGACATTCTAGTAACTTGCTAATCATGCTAGAAACATGCAATCATGCTAGCAAAATGTTAATCACGCTAAAAACATGCTACCGACATGATAGTTACATGTTAACCATGTTAACAATGTTAGTAACATGTTAATCATGCTAGTGACATGCTAGTTATTTGTTAATCATGTTAGTAGCATGTTAATCATGCTAGCAAAATGCTAATCAGGCTAAAAACATGCTAGCGACATGCTAGTAACTTGTTATTCATGTTAGAAACATGCTAGTCTCTTGTTAATCATGTTAACATGTTAGTAGCATATTAATCATCCTAGCGACATGCTAGTAACTTGCTTATCATGCCAGTAACATGCTAGCAACAGGCTGATCATGCTAAAAACATGCTAATCATGCTATAAACATGTTATCTAATCTATCTAAATTTTCAAACTGCAGACTTTACAACTGCTTTTACAACTGCTTTAAACTTTAAGGCTAGGCTTTTTTCAAGCCAACATAAAGTTTGTTTTGACAAACTTTTTTAACTAGTTTTAAAGGTTATTTATTTTCTAGACGAGTTAATATGTCATGTTTGTAGATTTCATTATTCAGCTAAATATTCGACAAATAACCAACAGTATTATTCTTCATTCCTTGCTTGAAATTCTTAATTTTCAAGTTGCAAGTCTTTAAAATGTAAATACAGCATGGAGAGGAGATGCTCGATGCAGAGCCATGTTTGAAGGCGATCAGAAAACAAACATTGTTAATGCAGGAGATGGCTTTTACCATGCTGAAATCATCCTGCACCGTGAGTTTCAGTCCCTTCACGTTGATCTCCAGGACACAGGACGAGGGAGGATTGTACAGTACAGTCAGTCTCCTGTTCATCGCAATCTGAACTCAATCATAAACAACCGATATCAGTCTAATCAAGGATAGATGAAGACCATCACTTGCTCTATGATCAAGATTTGTGTATTTGAATCACAGCTTAAATGTGCGCCCATCTAAACAAATGAATAAACCTAATGTGATGCATATTTGTCAGTCAGGCATAAATAGTTACAATTTCAGTACTAAAACAACGAGAACAAAACATAATGGCCGGATTTATTATTAATAATTTCTTTGTTTTACTTAAACAGCAATTTTTGCATTTTGAAATAATTTAGAATTTTATTTAAGATCATATTTATTCAAATAGTTTAGAATCAGCATAAACCTGTTAAAGGGTAAGGACATGGTTAAAATTATGAGCAATATTAAAATGCATGAGATCATGTGATCATATGAGAAATCGGATTTATTGATGATATTTATTGATGACACATACAAACCTAATTTTAATATTAAAACACATTCATTTTATTAACACGAGTACAGAAATCTGATCTGTTTAAATATGCATCACATTCAGTCTGATTACAGTATGTTAAAACCGTTAAATATAAATGGATGGAAATGTAATATGCAACTCAAATTTATAAACCTTTAATTTAAACCTAAATATTATTATTTTTGTGTGTGTACATGTAATTAAAATTTTAAACAAAGAATAAAAGTTTGCCAGCTGCATGCAAGTTTCGCATAAAAATGCAAGAATTATTATTATTATTATTATTATTATTTTACTTACAGTGAAATGTAATGTAAATCTTCAACAAACCTTTTGCATAGCTGCACACAAAACATCATTGCCTTTGTGATTCAGCACTTGAACCGAGCCGAGAAATTTCATGCTATATTTCTCCATCCATTCAGTACTTTTCACTAATGAGAAAAAGACATAAAGACCACTCAAACAGGATTTAAGTTATCAAAGCCAAGACACATTTGCTTCTACGTTATGGAATCAATACAACTTCAGCCGTAAAGCAGCTCTAAAAATATAAAAGGTTAGTCCATTAATGTTGTTTCAGTTTAGTTCAATAACAGTGTAAATGTTGCATTCGTTATGAGCCAAACTCATAATGCAACTCTAAAGAAGACAATACTGTCGTTATTGTCATCTGAGAAACTCCATTGTTTTACAAAGTCAAATCATTTCATCTGAATCTCCAGCTCTTACCGTTTGAAGTGAGCTCTTGCTCCTTGAAGACCTCAGAGGCGTAATAAGCGGGAAAGATGCCGCGTGCGCCGCTTCTCATGTTGTAGCCCTCGTACCAGTGATCCTCGTCCTGCAGCTCCACCAGCAGAGGGTCGTTGACCTCCAGCTCCAGCTCGTCATCATGACGAGGGACAAACCTGCCCAAAACAATTCGCTTGTCTATCTGGTTTCATCTGTGACGGTGAGATCTGTGTCTCGTCTGTGTCCCAGTGACGTACCACTCACCAAGACAATAAACATGTTTGCATTAACACTGCACACTTAGAACATTTCCACCTTTAAAAACTAATGGTTTGGTCTTTTAGACATCATATTAAAAGGAGTGACATCATTAAAATCATATAAACATAAGGTAAATTTAACTTATGATCACTGATCAGACATTCCCCCTATATCTATGTATCTTTAAGTATATTTATTTCTTATAGCATGTGAACTTACAGGCTGTTGATTCATTCGGGACAAGTTCATTTAAATATATTAATGCATTTAACAGTAACAGGTGTGTTTCAGTCTGCTTTACCTGTAGACAGCTCTGTGCGTCTGTTCTCTCTCTTCTCCGTTAATTATGCAGGAAAACAAGCCAAAGGATTCTGTACCTAAAGACATCAGCAAACAGTGCGTTTCAGACGATTAATGCAGTGCATGCTAACTATGGCCATATCCTCTACTCTTACCCATAATTACTGACATTTTAATAATGAACTTTTATTAAATTGATGTGAACATGTATAAGTGTCATGGTTGTAATTCATTAGACTTGCTTTTTGATTAATAAACTTTAATTTAACTATTAAAAAGGAATGAAAAAAAAAGAATCTAGAAAAATTCAAACAGAAAATAATGGAATTCAGAAAAAAAAAAAAAAAAAACGGAATTTAGGAAGAAATCAAACGGATTTCAGCAGCTCGAGATTCATCTTTGTGGATGTTGAAATCTCCAAACATAACTAGGGGAGTATCATCCTCAGGAAGTCCTCTAATTCATCCAAACAGTTACCCAGTGGTCCTGGGGGTCGATAGACAACTAATGAATTTTAAGAGGGTGTGTAACAGTAACTGAATGAGATTCAAAGCAGCTGTTAATACCCAAAGATGGTAAAGGATTAAATTGATTTAAAAAAAAATCACTATTTAGAGCTCATATACTTCTTGTTTAGTTTTTGTACTGTAGATTATTTTGGGGAAGGCAGTGGCCCCTTGATTCAAAACGCTCCTGACATCCAGTAAATCCAGGGACTACTAAAACAAACTGTGATCTTCCACGTCACATCACGACTGCAACCAGAGCACTGCTCTTCTGGAACAATCATGCACATTCATCACCATTCAGCGTCAGCAGAACATGCAGAAAACCTTTCCAAATGCAGTAAAGAGTTTAGTATCTAGAGATTTCATCGAAAACACAGAGTTTGGAATAATCAAGTTTTTGAAAGAAGTCTCCTGTGTTCACCAGGGCTGCATTTATTTCATCAAAAATACAGTAAAAATATTACTTTGTAATATATTATTACAATTTAAAATAGACTTCTATGTTCCATTCCTCCAGTCTTCAGTGTCACATGATCTTCAGAAATATTTGTAATATGCTGATTTGCTGCTCAAGTATTATTAATTATTATTGGTGCTCAAATATTAATAATGATTCTGGTAACACTTAATTTTAAAGTGTCCTTGTTAAATATGTTACATGTATTACAAGTTACCCAGAATGATTTCTGAAGATCATGTGACACTAGGTACTAATGATGCAGAAAATTCAGCAGTGCATCACAGGAATAAATTACATCTGGACAGATTTTCACTTAGAAATCAGCTATTTGAAATTGTAATAATATTTCACATTTTTACTGTATTTTTGTTTAAATAAATGCAGCCCTGGTGAGCAGAAGAGTCTTATTTCAAACACACACACACATAAACGTAATTATTCTAAACTTTTGACTGGTAGTGTACACATGATAAAAGTATATAACATGTCACTTACTGGAGGAGCGTGAGCAGCCGTTCATGAAAACATTAAGGAATTTCCGAGAAAACTGCATGTCGGCTTCAGGTGTGGAGTCCTCTGACAGACTCTGTTTGATCCCGCTTTGTCTTCCTTCATCCTCCTCATCCTCTTTCTCAAGAGCCGACTCGTATGGAGAGGAGACACAGTTATCGTAGACGGTGGCCGAGTCACTGTCATCACTGTATCCGTGATAACACTCTTTCAAGCTGACGAGCTCCAGCTGATCGTGTTCGTCCACCACCAGCGTGTATTTGACCGAATCGTACGAAAGTCCGCTGGCGTCCGAGTTGCTCATGGAAGTCTGCAGCGTTCCCGACAAACCCTCTCCAGCGCCGCAGTCTCTGTAACACAGATCTTCAGCTCCAGCTGCTTCTTCTTCTTCACTGTCAGGCTCCACAGCAGCCAAAGCCTCCACACAGGAGGAATAGGACGGCGGCTGCAGATCCTGTTCGCTGTACGGAGGGGGAGCTTCGTTGTCAGAGCTGTCTGCGATCACTTGGGAGAGCGCTGGTGTTATCTCCTGCTCCGGAGCCTCAGTGCAGCGCTGTATGGGTATCAGAAAGATCTCCTCTGTAGGCTCAAGCCGGACGTCTGTGTGATAACGGATGCGCTCGCAGTGGCCCGCTTCTCTGTGCACGTCTCTGGCTTTGTAAGGTGGAGCAGGAGCTTGAGTGTGTTTGGAGGGGCAACTGTTGGGTTTGTCGGTCGAGGTGCCGCAGTCTTTCATTTGAGTCCGACTCTGTCCCGGCTGGTGCTTCTCCTCGTCGCTCAGACACGTGTGTTCACGAGAAGGCGCCAGCTCACCTGGTTACAGAAGGATCATGCACCAAGAAGTGAATTGATAGACAAGTCAATCCACTCACACAAACACAAACATAACATAAATATGGCAGTGCATTCGAGTTATTCTGTAAAAATGAAGTTTTGAGATCAGTGGGAATGACATATAGTAACGTAGAGTAATAAAACTAAAATGGTTTGTTTTGTTCTTTGAAACCCATTGTTTGGCTTGACTGCGCATGCAAACGTGTTTTTGTAGATGACTCGACTAAATCAAATTCACATGAGCGCAGTTGGCAGCAAAACATGACTGGCCTTTTGTCATTGAGACAACAGAGCAAGCAAAGTTTGGCACATGGTCAGTTAGCTGCTAATCTACAAATCTGACAAAATAAATGCAACAACAAAGTATTCACGTTGTACCAAAAATGCACTTAATCATACTGATTGTGAAATTATGAAAATATCTCATTCAAATTGTAACATAATTGCAGATAAAATCATGTCAATGAAATAAAAGGTCACTTAAGTGACTTTAAAGGACTCCACTTTCATGACTGTTTCCCTTTAAAAGAGTTCACTGTCAAGTGAAATGTTTATGTAAGTATGTCTAAAATGGATGTTTATACAATCTTTTGTTGTGCTTTAAATAATAATTATTTTGATCTGTTGTCTAACATACTAAGCACATGTAAAGTACTTGATTATATTTTAAATGTAGTGTGTTATTTTATTTGGCATGTAATGTATTTTAAATATACTAAAATTGCAAATCTGTATAATTACAGTTATATTTAAATTAATTGCATATTGTAACAATTAAGTATATGGTTGTGTACCTTTACCATGAACATACATTCAGCAGTACTTAAGCCATATTTCAAAAGACAATAGAATCGTGAAATTACATATGAAGATGTACTTAAGTCCTACTTAAGTGGGTAAACAAAACAATCTTGCTTTTATTATATGTGAAATTACATATAAAGATGTACTTAAGTCCTACTTAAGTGGGTAAAAAACACTCTTGCTTTTATTATATGTGAAATTATATATGAAGATGTACTTAAGTCCTACTTAAGTGGGTAAAAAAACATTCTTGCTTTTATTATATGTGAAATTACATATGAAGATGTGCTTAAGTCCTACTTAAGTGGGTAAAAAAAACACTCTTGCTTTTATTATATGTGAAATTACATATGAAGATGTGCTTAAGTCCTACTTAAGTGGGTAAAAAAACACTCTTGCTTTTATTATATGTGAAATTACATATGAAGATGTGCTTAAGTCCTACTTAAGTGGGTAAAAAAAACATTCTTGCTTTTATTATATGTGAAATTACATATGAAGATGTGCTTAAGTCCTACTTAAGTGGGTAAAAAAACACTCTTGCTTTTATTATATGTGAAATTACATATGAAGATGTGCTTAAGTCCTACTTAAGTGGGTAAAAAAACACTCTTGCTTCTATTATATGTGAAATTACATATGAAGATGTGCTTAAGTCCTACTTAAGTGGGTAAAAAAAACACTCTTGCTTTTATTATATGTGAAATTACATATGAAGATGTACTTAAGTCTTACTTAAGTGGGTAAAAAACCATCTTGTTTTATTATATATGTAAACTACAGTACATTTTCATTTAATTGTAATTACTGTGCAATTAAAATACACTGCATTTTAAGGTGTCCTTGTTACAGTGTAATTATACATTTAAGTACTGAGTAATACTAATAAACTACATGTGCTTTCTATATGGTTAGGTTTAGGGCTAGGGTTTAGCTTAGGGTTACTTGCTGTTGTTATAATAGCAAGTATATGTAACCTGTAACAAGGACACCTTAAAATAAAGTGTTACCAACTTTACATTCAATTCACACTTAAGTATATTATTTTAAAGTATGTTATATCCAATATATGCACTCTTTTCTGATTCTAAGTAGAGAACACAAGTCATGCAGACTTCCCAAATAAGACTTAACAAGCACTCACACATAAACGGTGATCGCTCTACTCACCTGACTTAAGCGGTGGCAAGGTCTGGGAGATTTTCTGCTGCCAGCTGTACTTCTTCGCAAACGAGTTGTTGTTTAAAGTGTCCTGTTGATGGGATGCAACAGACAGGCTATAGCATACTAATATAGAGCTTCTGCAGTATAGAGCATGCAAACTGCATAAATAACCTCGGGAACAGCCAGATGCACTGCGTCCAGTATCCCACAATGCAATCCTCTCTAACTTCAATTAACCGGAAGTATTAGAAATCTTTTCTTTATGCATTATTTGATCAGACCCGAGGGGTCAAGGTCGTCCTGGGTAGCTTGGCCAGTTTTTGCACTTAAAGCAGTCACATATTTTCTCAGGGTAACAGAATAAGCAACTTTGACTGCGGTGTCAAAACAGGCCTTATTTCTGCACTGAATGAATTCTGGGAGCGACGTGTGAGAGGCGAACGTGTCTCTTTCAGCGTTTCAGCTCGCACTGGCCTCGACTCACAGCGTTCATTCAAACACATAATGACAACCAAATATCAAGCCCCTGAATAACAATGACACGCTCGTACTTTATTGTGCAGTGGGGCCCAAACCATGAACAAGTTACAATACAGGACTGTGTTCTAGATATAACAAAACCGCTGCTAATGTTTCCTGTATTTTCTTTCAAACAAAAGCCATTAAAGGGAATGCAAACTGCAGTTTGTAACCTAAATTTAGAAATTGTGTTGTGCATGTGTTACGACTACATTTTGTGGGAAAAAATAGGACATTTATTTAAGTATGATTTTTCAGTACTCTTTCAAAAATTTAGGGTAGTTCAATTTTACAGTTTGAAATGCCCTTCATTTGAAGCACAACACTTTAAATAATTTTGCATGCCTTATGTGTATATGTTTATTATTACACAAAATGGGTGTTACGTACTCTGTTATAAAATGCAGACCAGACAGAAAACATTAATAAGCAGATTCTTGATAAATACTGTCACTCACAGATCATTTGAACTCATTTTAAGTTCTCTACGAACAAGAAATGACAACATCCTTATCCTTAGTATCAAATGTGCACTTGTAGTGTACTTCAAAAGACATAAAGTTGAACTTGTACTTGTAGGTAATATAAGATACACTTACATGTATTCTTTAAAAGTATATTATTTACAAAATAAGTGCTCTTTTTTTCAAGTGCACTTTTTAAAAAGAGCAAATTAAGTAAGTCATTAAATCCAGGTTGACCGATTCAGGACTTTTTGCTAGCTCGATCGATGAGCATTATTGCATTTACATGGTATAACACCATTATATCACTCAATAATATTTAGTATGCACTGTCAATTATTTTATTTTCTGAAATGTTAGGAAGCACTGAGAAATCAGAGAAAACGCACCTGCAGTATTTCTAGTGTTTCATATTGTTATCTCATTACCTGAGTCCGCGGCACCTGTGGGAATAAGTTGAGAGTGGTGGGTCTTTTGGGACGGTAGGCATCCATGCTGACAGGAACGGCAGAATCCATCGACGCTTTGCCGTCGTGTCGACAAGCCACTCTTTGGCTCCTATCAGCAGCATCAGTGAGATGTGAGGGATGTGTCTCTGCCTGGATCTGACCCGCTGCGCCTGCCTCCACCTTCTCCAGGCCACTATTGTGTGTCTGGATCACATGATCCTGCAGGGATTGGAAAGATCGGCCGTCAGTCACAGAAGAGAGTGCATGAGAAAATAAGAGAGGGGAGATGACATCAGACTAGGGCTTTTTCAGAGAACAAGAGACGGGAAGGGGTTTGGTACAAAGACTATTCATATGGGTGTTTACTCACTGCATTACAATGAGACTCATTAACACTAGAGCTCGGCCTGCTCTCTGTGCACAAGTTTGCCAGATTTGTACAGATTTAGATTTAGATCGAACTGTAAGATCCTCTGGAGTGGATTTATGAAAACAACTAAATAATAATGTACTGATTTCTTCAGTTAATTACGTATGTTAGTGTAACTTGCCAATAACTGACATCATTTCAATGGCCTGGAAAACATAACTTTAGTGTCATAAATGTATGCATTTCTGCATCACAAGGAATAAATTAAATTTTAAGTTACATTTAAATAGAAAACTGTTCCTTTAAATCGTAGTAATGTAATAATACTGTCTTTGTGAGCATAGGAGACTTTAGAATAGTATAATATTACTGAAACCAAACCCTGTAACAGTCGTCTGTGCAGAGTTATAGCTGGAAAAACAAACAATGACAGACAAATCCACAAAAAAAAAAAAACCTTCCATTTGAGAACAGTGAGAAAACAATAATGACCTGCATCTCATTCCATGTAATTAAAAGCATAAGGTTATTTTAATTGTAGTAGTAATGCAAATAACATAATGTGTTACTTTAGTATTTTTAACTACTATTTAAGGATAAATTAACAAACATGCATTGCATGGCAGGGTTATATAGCTAATAACCATTAAGGTATTATTTTTTATATAATCGATCTGAAATGCACCATCACACAATTTAGCTATTTTACATATGGTCCTACATTCCATTATGTTTTCATTTATTATGTGTTTCCTGACATAATCTTTTCTTCTTTAATACTCTGTTGATTGTCTGACTAGACGTCATTCATGAATGAGACTGAGTCACTCGCTGGGCTCCACCTAGAGGTGTGATGACGTACTGCACAGGCCTGTCACTTCCGGAACAAAGAATTGGTAAACAAGGTTTTTTTTTTTTTTTTTTTTTTTTTTTTTCAGATTCAAAATATTCTCTGGGAATATGAATAATAATAATAATAAATATTAATAACAGCAGCAAGATGAGATTGCAGTGTTTGTTAGATGATGCTCAGTAATACTCACTATGCTAAGATCTATGTTAAGCAAGATCTTTTCTCACCTTGATGTCAGAGTCATTGCGCCTGGGCCTCATTACAAACTCATCAGCGATTTCTGTGATTTCAGACAGGTCCTCATCTTCAAACCCATCCAAACCTATGTCCTGGGTCAACCTAGAAGAACCGAAGCATTTATTGATAAAGGGGGCGCTAGTGAGCTGTTTCTTCGTTTTTAAATCAAAGAAGTTCGTTTTGTTGTACTGAATGAGCACTTGTAGTGTACTTCAAATCTTAAAAGTGTACAAAAAAAAAAAAAAAAAAAAAAAGGGAAAAAAAAATAAAACCTGTGTGCCAGGAAATATAATTTTAAAACGTTATTAAATTAAAGTCCACTTAAGTGACTTAAAGAGAGACACTTTTATGACTGTTTAACACACTTAAGTAAACTTTTAAAAAGTAATAACATCTAATTAAAGGTTATCATTTAAAGTACATTTTAAATCATCCTGTTTTAATAACCTTATGCTATTTTGATGTGTTGACTAACATAATAAATCACATGTAAAGAATTATCATTTTAACTGTAGTGTGTTATTCAATATTACGACTTTGTTAATATATTTTAAAAGCAATAAAGCATTAAATTGAAACATCGTTACAAATCTGTGATATGCAAATATTTAAATACATGACATTATTTATTATATATATGACATTTAAGTACAGTCTAAGTAATAATGAACTTACATAAAGATGTACTTAAGTCTGACTTAAGTGGGTCAGAAATCACTCTTAATTTAATTGCACGTAAATAAAATGTAAACTATAATACATTTTCATTTAATTACAATAATCGTATAGTTAAATGTCCAAAAACATTACATTCATATTCTTTTAAAGTGTATTGCTTCCCAAATAAGTACTTATTTTAAATGTATGCTGAAGGGTACTACTGTTTCACAAGGGTTTTAATAGAATCGTCTTATGTTAAACGTTATTCTTGCTCTGTATTAAGCTACTGAATGAAAAATGTTTCAGTTGCTGCATTTAAAATGTCTTTTTATTTGGCAAATAGAAAGCAAACACTATGTGAGCACCACTAGAGGAAGTTATGCCAATGTGATATATCAGTTTATTACAAATCTGTGTTTTTCTTTGTCATCATAAGGTTTGGATTGTAGATTGGTGTGCAAAAATAAGTAAAGCATGTTAGCATAAGGATGAGACAACAAAATGTTAAAAAACTATTTTATAGTGTATATTTTGAGAACATTTTCTGAATGCATTTATGGCAGGAAGCAGTGACTTGGCAAACGTCACAGGTCACCTGACAATGACACCATGATGGATGTAGTTCATCCGCATTTTATTCATACACATGCACGCTTATTTTAGTAACAGCTCTCCTCAGATGCAGCACACACATGATTACAGAAGAACAGCTCGTGTCTCTGTATGAGATAAAAGAGCTCATCGTGTGCAACATGCACATTCTCAGGCCCTTTCAAAATAAAAGTCTTCTGTCTGACATTGCAATTTATAGACTCTGTATTATAAGATGCACTAGTTAAAAAGACAGCAGGTGAAGACAGAATTGTGCACATACATATTTATATTAAGATCAGTGTATGAACAAACCATTGGCAAAGAACAGGAATTCCATTGCAATACTGAAAATAATATTGCATAAACATTGGCATAACAGACTGTTGCCATGTAACAAAAACAACTATGTGCTATGGATGCTGCATCTGCAGCTCATCAAAACACATGCACTAGCACAGAAACATTTCATATATTCTACTACTAAAAACACAAGCTTGAAGAGTAAAAGAGCCTCATACCATTTCTCCCATTGCTCCTCTGTCCATTCCTCTTTGCCATCACCGTTGGAGTCCATTCTGTGAGCAGTGCAGCATGGGATTGTGTTGACATCTGGTCAGAGCTCGGCGCCTGCCATTCCAGCTGCTCTATTTACACTCACTTTAGACGTAGTTCAAATGACAACAGCACATGCTGCTCCAGCATCATGCATACACTGTAGAACAACAACGTCTTGACGGATGTTGCATTTTCTCACTGTATCTCTCTGCCCTTGCTCATGTGTTCACCTGCATCCTCACTGCGCGAAGAAAAATCTGAGCTTTGCAGAGTCAGCGCTGAGAGAGATGCTGCATGACAGTGTCCTTCTGCGTATACATAATAATAATCATGCAGTCGTGTGATTTACAACATCACCCCTCCTCTCTGCTTCTTGTCTCCAATATCGCCCATCCCCCATCTCTCTCTCTCTCTCTCTCTCTCTCTCTCTCTCTCTCTCTCTCTTGCATCACCGTCTCACCAGTGGATCCTCTGCAGTGAATGGGTGCCGTCAGAATGAGAGTCCAAACAGCTCTATAATCCATAATAACTCTGCATCCAGTGAAAAGAGTTCCATCTCCTATATTTGTTTAAAGCTTTTTAGGCTTGTAAACAGTGCTTGATCTGTGCAGATTTCTCTCCTGATTCAGACCAGACCACTTTTTTCACTGGAGGAAGAGTTATTATGGATTATAGCAATGCTTTGAAGCTAAAAACATCTTCATGATGGATTTGTTTCAGTTTTTCCCTTTCGAGACATTATCTGCTGGACTGGAGTGATGTGGATTACATGTGGATTATTACGATGTTTTTATCAGCTGTTTGGACTCTTATTCTGGCGGCACCCATTCACTGCAGAGCATCCATTGGTGATGCAATTCTACACATCTGATGAAGAAATAAACTCATCTACATCTCGGATGGCTAGAGGGTGAGAACATTGGCAAAATTTCATTTTTTGGCGAACTGTTTCTTTAAAACAACTTATTTTTTATTCTTACTCTCTTATAAAACAAAGGTTCTTTATAAGTATTGATGGTTCCAACCTTTGACATCCATGTTCATTTCCATTGCACAAAATGTTTTTAAGATGTGGAAAAAAAGGTTATTTTGATAATTAAAACGTTCTTGACACCAAGGAAGAGAGCGATAGAAAAAATTGATTTCACTGAAAGGTTTTTTAAAGAATGGCTCTTCGAATTTTGTGGAACCTTTATTTTTATGTTAAGAAAAGTTTAAATTGAATATTCTTCTTCTACTATAAAGAAGCTTTGGACCAATGGAAACGTTCCATAAATGAGGAAAATAATTCTGCAGGAACTGTTCATAGACAGTAAAAGAAATGGACACAGCGACCCCATTGGATTCAACGGAGACAAGTGAAGTCAATTAGAAGCACACACTTCCTGGGGGTCGAGCGAACTGCGCAGACTCAAACTGAGCTTGATGACGTGGATGTCACGTGAGCAACCTGTCTGACAGTTTTAAGTCTTCTAATCACTGTGCCAAGAGAAATCTGAATCACCTACCGAATCTTGCAGAGACGGCAATCGTGAACAGGGGGACATTTTGGTATTCTGATTAATTATTTTGGCATTTTGCATAGTATTTATTTATTTTAAAATGTAACGCCAGTACGCCATATTAAGTTAATGAATAATATAAAAAAGTTATGTAAAATGATATTCAACTTGTGATATGAATTCATAAGTTTAAGGAATAACCACGATTGACGTTGAGATGTTTTTTTTTTCTTCAATTGCATGTATAATTTCATGATAATTTCCCCCCTCCCCCGTTAATATAGATACCCCTTACCCATACTTCATTATTTAATGAAGTAGATAAATTATTTAAAGTTAGTGGATGATTGTTACTTCATGTAGTGAATACATCATACTTGCCACATACCAAATTATTTCCAATTCCTCAAAATGTTGTTGAATAATTTTTGTCCCGTTGCTTTTATGGACTCTCTATGGGCTTCTCCCTTGACTTTTTGCCTCCACATCCCCCCGATAGCCTAATAGACAGTAAAAGATTGCCTGCGAGCTTCTCCTTCTGTCCATACGGTAATTTCTCTACTGTGCAACAGAGAGTCGCAGGTTATGACGCAATTGTTAGCCTATTTTTACAAAAACTGCTTCTACGGGCCATAACGTAAGATACAAGGTAATTGAGCCTTTTATACATTTTCATGTTTCTTTAGAAATAATGAATGGATAAAAGTCTTTAAACGCCTCAGATGTAAAGTTATTCGCTGTCAAAGTGACGTCAAAATGAATGGGAGTCAATGGAATGCTAACAGCAGGTTGGGGTCCGCTAATCAACCATTGGCTAGCGGACCCCCACCTGCCGTTAGCATTCCATTGACACCCATTCAATATTTGATACAAAATGTATAAAAGGCCCCATTACCTTGTATCTTACATCGTGGCCCCATAGAAGCAGTTTTTGTAAAAATAGGCTAACTATTGTGTCATGACTTGCGACTTTCTGTCGCAGAGGAAGAGAAATTACCGTATTGGGGGGGGGGGGGGTCCATAGAGAGTCCATTAAAGAAACAAGACTAAATTATTCAACAACATCTGCCAGATTTGGTGGGTGATTCAGATTTTACTTGGCACAGAGATTAGCAGACTTACAATTGTCAGACAGGTTGCTCACATGACATTTACGGCATCAAGCTTAGTTTGAGTCTGTGCAGTACGCTCGACCCCCAGCATAAACGTGCTTCTAATTGTTCCCTTTCATAGGTCACTTCGATGCTGCGGTGACGTCACCGTATGGGAACACCCCTCGGTGTGACGAATGTCTGAAGCCCTTTACCATCCCACCAATCCTATTGGCCAAATAGCGCTTGGCACCACCCCACGCATCGTATACCTAGGTGACGCACGCTATTTCGCTCAGATTTCATTTCCTTCAGGAAAGCGAATCATCTGTGCCCTAGGAATCATCTCGCGTTCTCAGTGGTTTTCTCAGAGCAGTGTTAACTCCTCTTCGCGGACATGATTAATTTTTGGAAATGTAAGGAACCGTGTACCAGGTTCATCACGAAGGGAGACTCCCATGAAAGGTGCATAGTGTGCTTGGGCTTTATCAGCCATAGCGGCCCTTCTTCTTGCCCCCACTGTGATGGCCTGCGGCTTAGAGTACTGCGCTCGAGGGTAGAAGTGTTTTCTAGATGGCGGGTTGCGACCCATTTTGGATTTACGCCGTTTGAATCTTGCACCCAGGACGAGCAAATTCAAGATGTTAACGGTAAAGTCTATTTTGTCTCAAATTCAACCAAACAACTGGTTTGTCACAATCGATCTGAAGGATGCATATTTTCATATTCAGATCATCAAGAGACACAGGAAGTTCCTCAGATTCGCTTTAGAGGGCAAAGCGTATCAATACCGCGTTCTTCCCTTTGGCTTAGCTCTGGCTCCCCAAACTTTTTCAAAATGCATGGACCCGTTGCGGCTCCAGGGCGTTCGCGTGTTGAACTACTTAGACGATTGGCTGGTGTTAGCACAATCTCAGACTCAAGCACACTCTCACCGGGATCTTGTGCTGAATCATCTAAACAGCCTGGGTGTATGCACGAATTTCCAGAAGAGTGTTTTAATTCCCTCTCAACGGATAACCTTTCTGGGAATAGACTTGGACTCTCGCGCAATGACAGCAAAACTATCTCTCCCGCGCGCTCAGTCTATCGTGTCATGCGTGCGTCGCTTCAAAGCAGGTCGCACAGTGACGGTGAGCTTGTGCCTCAGACTTTTAGGTCTAATGGCAGCGGCATCCCTTGTAATCCGCCTGGGATTACTTCATATGCGCCCTTTTCAGTGGTGGACGAAAAGTTGAAACATTTCACCCCATTCTCTTCCGCATCGGACAATTTCAGTGACACGGAGGTGTGTTATGTCAATAAAACAGTGGATGTTAACCGAATTCTTTCTAGCTGGAGTTCGGCTGGGGGTTTGTGCTTCCCGAGAGACTGTTACGACGGACGTGTCTTTGACCGGTTGGGGGGGCTGTTTGTCAAGGGCGCCCAGCTCACGGAGTTACAGGTTGGAATTACTGGCAGTTTTTCTAGCCCTCCAGTACTTCTCGAATCTGCTAAACGGCCGTCATGTACTGCTCAGGTCAGACAACATAGCGGTTGTCGTATCTGAATCATCAAGGAGGATTACGCTCTCCCCCCTGTGCAGGCTGGCGAGAAATATTCTTCTTTGGTCTCAGAACAGATTTCCGTCGATCCAAGCGGTTCATGTCCCCGGACGTTTGAACTTTGGAGCGGATTTGCTATCCTCCCAGACAGGATGTACTATCGCAAGCACAGGGAATGATTTGGCACCCAAGGCCAGATATATGGAAGCTGTGGGCGTGGCCTCTGAGCGGAGTGAGTTACTATGTCCTGGTCTTTCTGTTGAAACCACCGAGACTATAATGAATTCTTGAGCAGCTTCTACGAGACGCTTATATGCTTTCAAATGGAAACTGTTTACGACCTGGTGTGGAATTCGTAATATGGATCCAGTTTACTGCCCAGTGGCTTTAGTACTGGAGTTCCTTCAGGACCGTTTCTCTGATGGAGTAACGCCAGCCACTCTTAAAGTTTACGTGGCAGCCATTTCAGCTAACCACGTATATATAGATGGTGCCTCAGTGGGCCGTCATCCGCTGGTTTCTCGTTTTATACAGGGTGCGCCCAGAGATGTATAGTAACGAAGTAGAACTACTTCACTACTGTACTTAAGTACTAAAAGGCGGTATCTGTACTTTACTAGAGTATTATTTTTTTCTCCTACTTCCACTTTTACTTCGGTACATATTTTCGCTGAGTTTAATACTTTTACTCTGATATTTTTTTTATGTGCTGCATCGTTACTCGTTACAATTATAATAATGTTACGATCATTCCATTACAAACACTGCCAGAACTGTAGATGGCAGATTTGATGAAGCTGGAACATCATTAAGCGAATCAAGCGAGACTGCGCGTGCTGACTGAACTGCTGTGAAGAGAGAGATGAACACCGAGCCGAGCCAGATAATGACTCGTTCACGAGTCAAGAACCGGTTGCATCGGTTTTCGGATGACCAGTAACGTTAGTTCTTTCTGTCAGTTCGATTCAATAAACCAGTTGAAGAAAACAGTTCACCGATTCTTTTGCGCTCGATGCAATGGCGTCATTGGCGTTGACTGCACATGGGCTCATAACATTAACACAGAATCAATCACCAAAAGAAAACAGTTCGGTTCCAGACGCTCTGTGTGTCGGTTTGCTTCATGCTAAATCACACATGCGCAGTATCATCAGCTCATGGGTTCACGAATCACACGCGTTTGACACAAACGGTTCTTGACTCGTGAATGAGTCATTATCTGGCTCGGCTCGGTGTTCATCTTCAGTTCTCTCTTCACATCAGTTCAGTCAGTGTACTGTTTGAGTCAATGAATTACTCCGGGATATTGGTTTGTTTTAACTAAGAGGGAGTGTCAGCCACATTAAACAAGTTAACATCTTAATTCATCTGTGGATTAATGCGCATTGGAGACGCGAACTGTTTAAAACGATTCAATTCGATTTGGTGGACTGTTTCAAAAAGATCCGGTTACATCGAATGATTCGTTCGCGAACCAGATATCACAAACTGCTTTGTTTTTAACTGCCTTACAACAGACACGGAAGAGAAGACAATGCTGAATAAAGTCATAGTTTTTGCTATTTTTGGACCAAAATGTATTTTCGATGCTTCAAAAAATTCTAAATGACCCTCTGAGGTCTTAAGGGTTTGAAACAACATGAGGGTAAGTTATTAATGACATCATTTTGCAAATTGGGCTAACTAACCCTAGTAACTGTTTTTTGTTTACAAGAAGTTACAGTCAAAGGAATTGTGATTGTCCTTTAGGTTAATCATTTGAAATAGTAAAAACAATATGTTCAAACTTTTGACTACTTTCTTTAATAGCTACATAACACAAAACTTCTACTTTTACTTTCAGTACTTGAGTAGTAAATTTTAAAATAGACTACTTGCAATACTTAAGTACAAAAAATGTTGAATACTTTAGTACTTCTACTTAAGTGTGGTGCTTAAAGAGCACTTCTACTTCTACTTAAGTCACTTTTTTGATAGAGCACTTGTACTTTTACTCAAGTATGGTTCTCTAGTACTTTATACATCTCTGGGTGCGCGGCGGCTGAGGCCTTTCCGCCCTGTGCGAGTTCCTTCATGGGATTTATCCATTGTGTTGCAAGGTTTATCAGGGCATCCGTTTGAGCCCTTGGAAACTATACCGGATAAAATCCTGACTCTAAAGACAGTTCTTCTTGTGGCTTTATCCTCCCTCAAGAGAGTTGGGGATTTACAGGTTCTTTCTGTTTCACCCTCGTGCATGGAATTTGCACCAGGCTCTGTGAAGGTATTGCTGCGACCCAGGCCTAATTATGTCCTTAAGGTCACTTCTAACCCTTTCCGCTTTCAACAAGTGGTCTTGGAGGCTTTACCCCCTGCAAAGGCGGGGTCAAGACTTATGTTGATCGAACAGCCCCATGGCATGAATCTGACCAGCTGTTTGTCTGTTTCGGACACAAAAATAAAGGCCATGCTGTCACAAAACAACGCATGTCCCATTGGCTGGTGGAGGCAATATCTTTAGCCTATGGGGCACGAGGACTTGCTTCGCCTTTAGGAATTAGAGCTCATTCCACGAGAGCAGTGGCTTCTTCACAAGCTTTTCTCAGTGGATCTTCTATGGATGATATCTGTGCTGTGGCAGGATGGTCCTCACTGAGCACGTACTTTTATCAAGTTTTACAGTCTGGATGTGAGGACGGCTCCTGGCTCCCGGGTTCTCTCCGCTTGAGCAGATGCTTCCTTGGATCCCAGCTATCAGGTACGTCAGGCGTTATGGTATAGGGTTCCCATACGGTGACGTCACCGCAGCATCGGAGTGACCCATGAAAGGGAACATCTCGGTTACGTATGTAACCACTGTTCCCTGAATAGGGAACAAGATGCTGTGGTTCCGGCTGTTCCATATCTTGATAGTATTCTTCTTCTTCAGTTCATGAAATCTAAGCGAAATAGCGCTCGACACCCAGGTATACGATGTGTACACATGCGTGGGGTGGTGCCAAGCGCTATTTGGCCAATAGGATTAGCGGGATGGTATAGGGCTTCAGACATATGTCACACCGAGGGGTGTTCCCATACGGTGACATCACCGCAGCATCTCGTTCCCTATTCAGGGAACCGTAGTTACATACGTAACCGAGATGACTTCACTTGTCTCCGTTGAATCCAATGGGGTCGCTGTGTCCATTTTTTTTACTGTGAATGTCAAAAACACACTTCAGGAGTCTACGGGTGACGTCACGGACACTACGTCCATGTTTTATACAGTCTATGATCCGTGACCACAAATTCATAATCCGTGCGCACGCATAGATTTTTTTTCTTCTACAGGTGACCTCCCGGGCTCCGTAGTACGGTTGTTTGCGTCTGAAGCTCATTCTTCCAGCAGAAGACCGTCAGAGCAGCCGTAGGTGCGTGCGGACTCCAATCCGGCTGGTAGCGGTAATTCACCACAAGCTGCTGGTTCGCCAGCTGCCGAAGAAAACCTGAGCAGAGACCATGTGGTGCATGCTTCCTGATACACGCGGATCCTAATGAAATGCGTATAGAGCACGTTTAGCGGATATTATGCGCGTGGATGGAGCAGATGAAATGAGAGAATAACCAAAAAGATCGTGTTTACAAGTGAGTAGATAAACGAAACGACGACTTTCCTCCGAGTGACCTTCATTTATATGTTTATATATCAAACTTGATCGCCGTGAACTCAATGATTGTGATGACAAAGCGTTCTGAAATAATAATCATCATCATCATCATCATCATCCGTGTGTGTGTCGCGCTCTGTTTCTCTCACAGTGAATTGAATTTGCTGGTGTTTATTCCAGTAATTTATGGCATTAGCACCCAGCGGAGAGGAAACAGAGCAGCTTTTGTGCCACGCAGACGGTCAAAGAAGTCTCTGTCTGAAAGCAATACGAAATAACACTCTAGCTTAATTTGTTTTAATTTTTATTATTATTTATCTTTTATTTGTGTATTTGTAAAAAAGAAAAAGAAAAAAGAAAACCGGCTTTCTACATTCGATTCGTCTTTAACAATTCTATAATATTTCTATATCTTTATATATGTGTGTGTGTGTTTATATATATATATATATGTGTGTGTTTGTGTGTATGCCCTTATGAAAATTAACCATGGTTTTACTACAAATAAAACCAAAAAACCATGGTTACTATAGTTAAACCATGGTAATCAAAAATTAACCATGGTTTTGCTAAATTAACCATAGTTTAACCATGGTATTTGTAGTAAATCTGTGGTTATACAAATGGTAGTCAACACGCCAAAAAACCATGGGTTACTACAGTTTTACTATGGTTAAAGTAAAACTTTAACCATGGTTATTTTTCGTAAGGGATACGTATTTGCTTATTCTTGAGATAAGGGACAAAACATGTTTTTATTATTTAAAAATACATTATTTCTACATGTTTATGTTTGTAGAGAAAAGTCACAGCTAATGAACCATGGAAAGGAGCAGGTTTTGCTGATTTTTTTTTTTTTTTTTTACATTTATACACTTAATAAAATAATTTGTGTCAACTCCATTAGATGTTTTTAAAAGCATCATAATTAATTTTTTTTCCACCCAATAACAGTTTGAAGTCTTCAGTTATGAATCATCTAAGGAACATCTAAAGTACTTTAGGGGTTTTGTGTGTAGGACCGGTTTTGTTCCTTATCTCAAGAATCATATATAGGCCTATGTATATGTATAATCACTAAAGAATTTTAAGCAGAGGAGAGACTTCTGGTAAACCACAATTTTAATATCCTGACTGACTGACTAGTGCGTATGATCTCTGTATTTTAATATGCAAAAATGTTATTGACCACATGACTGAAGGTGCCTCGAAGCAGACGGAAAGGAGTGGCTGTTGTAAATGAAGCAGTGCTCTCTTTAGATTCAGATGATGTTTCTGAAGAAGGGGTGGACAAGAGGAAGATTGAGAGATGTGTTTGTGTTAAATCTGTTCAGTGAGGTTTGTTTATGCTGGAATAGAGCGTCAGACAGAATATAAATGGGTCCATGACAAATAAGGGTCTCTACAATAAAGAAAAGGAGAAATCTTTCAGATTGATTGATTTTGAGGCATAGATTGTTTGCATTATACTCAAGAAGGTTTTGTTGGCTGATATAAAATTAAGCAGCATCATGAATATCAAGATTATTTGAATGCACTTTTCTTAAAGAGCATGTAATCTGATTAGTTTTGCGATCCTTCCTTGTCTTGAGTATGAAAAAGTACTACTACACACCGAAATCACTTTAGGTTTTATACTGCAAACCAACAAACAACAACCATATAGCACACTTTTTGAGTACATAAACGTTCAAATGATGACATTGATAATAAAAATGAGAGGTAAAAGTTTCCCTATCGCTTTCCAGCGATGGCGAGAACTGAGGGAACTCAAGTGCTCCTTGCCCTGCACTTCGACCACCCCCTCCTCGGCGTCTACTTCCTCGGACCCTAGTTGCACGGCCTCTTGCACGACCTCCTCTGCTTCGCCCTCGACCCCGGACCTGTCCTCGAGCTGACAATGCGGTACTTGTCTCTGGAGTGTAGTCCTCATCAGAGTCAACAATGCTTTCATCATGGAAACTCTTACATGCAGAACAACGTTATGAATCTTACACGAAATTCATCTTCATCACAGTGTAAATGATGATAATGGAAAAACGTGTATCATGCAACCTGTTTTTAGCTTGGCCTTATAGACAACTAGCTCGTTAGCGAATCAAAAAACATCGAAAATAATACTCCTCCCCCACTCCGCTACCGCTCGCTTCGTCCTGCCGAAAAGAATTATGGGATAGGTAGGACGCGAAAGGATCCACCACACCCATCCTTCGAATTTCGGGGAAAAGGAGGACGCATTTGTGGGCCGCATTTGAAGGATCCTACGAATTTGGACAGCCTTCGTCGCGGCGCTGTGACGTAACATCCTTCAAATGAGTCCTCCGAAGGATGTAGACCCTGAATTTGGACACAGCATTCGTCGCGGCGCTGTGACGTAACATCCTTCAAATGAGTCCTCCGAAGGATGTAGACCCTGAATTTGGACACAGCAATTGTCGCAATGATCTAAACCAATAACATACAATATCAAACGTATAATGTCAGATTGGTTAATTGTTCTGTGCGTTACATTTAGGGGGGCACAAAAAGTTATTTGGGGGGGCACTGCCCCCCCCCAATGCCCCCGCTTGACGACGGGCCTGCCTACAGGTGACCTCCCGGTCTCCATAGTACGGTTGTTTGCGTCTGAAGCTCATTCCTCCAGCAGAAGACAGCTAGAGCAGTCGCAGGTGCATGCGGACTCCAATCCGGCTGGTAGCGGTAATTCACCAAAAGCTGCTGGTTCGCCAGCTGCCGAAGAAAACCTGAGCAGAGACCATGTGGTGCATGCTTCCTGATACACGCGGATCCTAATGAATGCGTATAGAGCACGTTTAGCGGATATTATGCGCGTGGATGGAGCAGATGAAATGAGAGAATAACCAAGAAGATCGTGTTTACAGGTGAGTAGATAAACGAAACGACGACTTTCCTCCGAGTGACCTTCATTTATATGTTTATATATCAAACTTGATCGCCGTGAACTCAATGATTGTGATGACAAAGCGTTCTGAAATAATAATCATCATCATCATCATCATCATCATCATCATCCGTGTGTGTGTCGCGCTCTGTTTCTCTCACAGTGAATTGAATTTGCTGGTGTTTATTCCAGTAATTTATGGCATTAGCACCCAGCGGAGAGGAAACAGAGCAGCTTTTGTGCCACGCAGACGGTCAAAGAAATCTCTGTCTGAAAGCAATACGAAATAACACTCTAGCTTAATTTGTTTTAATTTTTATTATTATTTATCTTTTATTTGTGTATTTGTAAAAAAGAAAAAGAAAAAAGAAAACCGGCTTTCTACATTCGATTCGTCTTTAACAATTCTATAATATTTCTATATCTTTATATATGTGTGTGTGTGTTTATATATATATATATATATATATATATATATATATATATATATATATATATATATATATATATATATATATATATATATATATATGTGTGTGTGTGTGTGTGTGTGTGTGTGTGTGTGTGTTTGTGTGTATACGTATTTGCTTATTCTTGAGATAAGGGACAAAACATGTTTTTATTATTTAAAAATACATTATTTCTACATGTTTATGTTTGTAGAGAAAAGTCACAGCTAATGAACCATGGAAAGGAGCAGGTTTTGCTGAATTTTTTTTTTTTTTTTTTTTACATTTATACACTTAATAAAATAATTTGTGTCAACTCCATTAGATGTTTTTAAAAGCATCATAATTTAATTTTTTCCACCCAATAACAGTTTGAAGTCTTCAGTTATGAATCATCTAAGGAACATCTAAAGTACTTTAGGGGTTTTGTGTGTAGGACCGGTTTTGTTCCTTATCTCAAGAATCATATATAGGCCTATGTATATGTATAATCACTAAAGAATTTTAAGCAGAAGAGAGACTTCTGGTAAACCACAATTTTAATATCCTGACTGACTGACTAGTGCGTATGATCTCTGTATTTTAATATGCAAAAATGTTATTGACCACATGACTGAAGGTGTCTCGAAGCAGGCAGAAAGGAGTGGCTGTTGTAAATGAAGCAGTGCTCTCTTTAGATTCAGATGATGTTTCTGAAGAAGGGGTGGACAAGAGGAAGATTGAGAGATGTGTTTGTGTTAAATCTGTTCAGTGAGGTTTGTTTATGCTGGAATAGAGCGTCAGACAGAATATAAATGGGTCCATGACAAATAAGGGTCTCTACAATAAAGAAAAGGAGAAATCTTTCAGATTGATTGATTTTGAGGCATAGATTGTTTGCATTATACTCAAGAAGGTTTTGTTGGCTGATATAAAATTAAGCAGCATCATGAATATCAAGATTATTTGAATGCACTTTTCTTAAAGAGCATGTAATCTGATTAGTTTTGCGATCCTTCCTTGTCTTGAGTATGAAAAAGTACTACTACACACCGAAATCACTTTAAGTTTTATACTGCAAACCAACAAACAACAACCATATAACACACTTTTTGAGTACATAAACGTTCAAATGATGACATTGATAATAAAAATGAGAGGTAAAAGTTTCCCTAGTCCAGGTTTTAATGAACACGATCCTGAGTAAGCAAATCAAGCACTAGCCATTATCGGTGGAAAAATTTTTCAGTTAATAAAATGACCAAGTTTTAGTAAAAAACACCCAAGGTTTACCATAATTTTTTTTTTCAGCATAGATAATGAAATATAATTCATCCTTGTGTTCAGTTTGTGAAAAACAGTGCTGAAAATAGGATGCTTTTTAACTACATTTTTATTATTTCTTGCACTAAAACATTTTTGAATCTGCATCAATGGCTATTACAGAGAAAGTTCATAAATATTGAGATATTGCTCAATGTCAATGGATGGATATCTTGAAATACTTTAGATTTTACTTCAATATATTTCCTATCCATCCAATCATGTAAAATCCCTTTCGCCACATGTTTTGTTAAATGCAGTCAATCCAGAGAGAAACCTACTGAAGCTCTAACAGATCTTTTGAATGGAAGCACTAGACCAGTCACTAAAGAGTTAATCCATTGACATTCTCTGCATATCTGCCACCTAAGTTCCCAGCATTACCTTCCTCGTGTTACCCTCTAAAGTGACCCTATTTATCTACTCACATGCTGTTACCCTTGTGTTTCATTTCTTTGGCTCTTGTGAAGATAATTTGTGAGCTGTTGGGAACAAACTGCTTGATTTTCAAATGTGGGTCTTTCCACACATAACTGAAATAAATTTGGGGGAAAAAACCCTCTTGGGTGCTAATTGTCTTACGAATACAAGTTTCCCGTGGTGTTAAAGTACGCTTAAGCATACTGAATGTAATGCTTTTGGACTCTTTATTGCATGTTAACTGCAATTAAATGAAAATGTGTTTCAGTTGCAATTAATTTGAAATGCGTTTAGGTGGACTTTAGAGTGTTTTTGCCCCGATTAAGTAGGACTTAAGTATATCTTTACATGCAATTTTGTAAGGGTTTCTATTGTCTTTCAAATATGGTTAAAGTACTGCTGAAGATACTGACAAGCATTTATGGTAAACTATAATATATTTATTTAGTGTCTTTTCCATTGAAATTTTTATTTTAATGTTGTAATTACATATTTGTAATAATGAAGTTGCAGTTCCATACATTTAAGTTATATTATCTTTAATGTTATGCAACACATTTAAAGTACATTTTAGTCAACACCTCAAAATAAAGGACGGAAGATTAATAAAAGATTATTTAAAATGTATCTTAAAGAAACTTTTAATTTGGCATCATACAAATGTCGCTTTTTAAAAGTGTACTTAAGTGTGTTAAGAAATAGTCATGAAAGTGTCTCACTCTAAGTAATTGAAGTGGACATATTTAATTAATATTACATATCTGCAAGTACAGTTTAAAAATATATACTTTTAAGATTTGAGGTACCCCATATACAGATTCAGCAAAGTTAAGTACACAAGTGCATGTTCAATACAGTTAAGTGCACTTCTTTTGTAACCATACCCTTTTATTTAATCTCCGTCCAACTGTTGGAGATGATGTAGAGACTTCTACAACTTTTTAAGATCCAGTCAGTTTCTGATATCATAAAAATGTTAACGTACCCATTCATTGCTTTTCAAAATTATAGAGTTGTTTCCTTTTTCATGATTCAGGTGTTCTAGGTGTGTTGTTATGGGGATTCATTAAGTAGAGTTTCTGTTAGATACAGTACTTGTTTAGTATTAAACACATCTGAGTCAGGCTTCTGTCGTAATACATCAAACCGTTTGTGATATTTCTAATGGAGGATGTGGTAGTGAATGAGTCATGAGTATGAGTTCACGTGAATTAAGCAGATTTGCATTGTTTCCTTAGCAGTTTACACCACAACAGTCAAGAAAACTCAGTTACGCAATAACTTCAAATATTGTTGATAGAAATAATGCTGTGTAACAGGTTTCGTTGTTGCCGGTTAAATCTATAAAATGTAGCGCCTTCAAACAGCTAGTCTAAAATACAGTACAACTGAATACAGTACTTAAGATAATTTAGTGGTTTAAACCAAGAGAAATGTAAGTAAAATTAAAATGTTTAAGAAGCTGATGAAATAAATTGAAGATAAAGAATGGATTAAGCGATTTTTTTTTTTCTCAAGAAATAATCCTGACTCTTTGAAAAACTTAAGTGTAAAAAGCATAGCATACTTACTGCAAAAAATATAGTGTGAACTGAATGTAATGTTTTTAGACACTTCAATGCATGTTAATTGCACTTAGACAAAAATATATTATAATTTAAGCAGAACTTAAATACATCTTTATTTGCAATTTTATTATTCTATCTTTGAAATATGACAAGCATTTATGGTAAACTAAAACATACTTTAATGTAATTTCAGTTGAAACCTTTTGGTCATGTATTTAAACATTTGCAACTACACATTTGTAATGAAGTTGCAATTTGTGACAATTCACTTTAATTGTAATATTGAATAAAAGTTCAAATAAAAATGTACTTAACATGTGCTTCAGTTATTCAACACGTCTAATTTAACTTCTTTAAATCACAGTGAAATCTTATTAAAACTGATTTAAAATGTAATTTAAAATAAAACTTTTAATTTGCCACTTTTAAAAGCGTACTTAAGTGTGTTAAGTCACTTAAGTGGCCTTTTATTTTTTTACCATGTTATCTGCAATTACATTTTTTTTATATGCCTTTAACAGTGCATAAGTGCACATTTAATACACTTAAGTGCACTTTTAAAGAAGGCTCATTATCACAAAATATATATAGTAGTCTGTTATTATTTATCTTTGCATTCGTTCCTATTTAACACCATTGCGAGAGTAAACCCTCTGTAACTTGAACGCTCCTCCTACTCTCCGCTCCCCATTGCTCACAGAATGCTATGTTTGTCCACATGCACACTCACGTTTAGTGTAGTTAAACTGTTGTAGCAGAAGCAGTCATGTACCAGGCGTCTTGCTGTTTTGTGGAGGAACTGCAGTGTTATCTAGATCTTTTCTGTTATCTAGATCTTTTCTAGATCTTTTCTGTATTTGGAGTAAATAAAGGTAAAAATGTATTTTTCTCATTCTTTTCTAGACTATAAATGAGTGTAGCAGCTTTGAGATGGTCAATGTTTCTGCTGTTTGTGATGTATTTAATGTAAAGCTAGAATTGTGTTTTAATGATTTGATGTTTTGTTTGTCAAACAGCTGCCACCCGTACAAAATGAACCCAAGAGAAGATGCTCCTGCAGACCGGTATGTTCTTCATTCTGGATTTCATTTTTTACCTTTAAAACACAGAAGTGTCTCAAACTAAAGGATGGATGTGATCGCAGTGAAGCACAATGATATGTGACTTTGAACAAGGGTGTGGATTGAGTTTAATTGCTCTGAAAGCACAGAGTGAGTCAACAGAACAGCCTGTAATCAAGCTAATAGCTTCCCGCCATTGCCTCGAGTCATTCATTTTGTCATTATTAATTAATTCATGTATTTTTTTTAAAGGTAGGGGCTTTTGAAGCCTTTAAAGAGTCTTGAGTTTACTTTTCAAAATAAAAAAAGCTTAAATCATGTAAAATAAAGTCTTAAAAATTTGCAATCATCTTAAATTTGGCAATAGACAGTCAGGAGTCAATTATAAAGATTAACTCAGAGTAAATTAAGCTAAGATTTATTAAAAATGACAATGTAACCAGCTTGTAAATAGTCTGTAACCAGTGTTGCTATTGTTAACTAAAACTATTACAAATGTTAAAATATAATAATAATAATAATAATAATAATAATAATAAAAAATGTTGTGTGTGTGTGTATATATATATATATATATATATATATATATATATATATATATATATATATATATATATAATATAATGTATTAGGGGTGTAACGGTACACAAAAATCACGGTTTGGTGCGTACCTCGGTTTTAAAGTCTTGGTTCATTTTCGGTACAGTAAGGGAAAGAAATGCAAACATTAAACTGCAGATTGTTTATTACGATAAATTTTTTTAACAATTTGTTTACACTTTTTTTAAACACTTTTTATATATATATATATATATATATATAAGTTAAAAGGAATAAGAAATAAAATACTGCTGCAAAGTATATATAAATATATATATATATATAACTTTTCCAAAGTGTAAAGTGCAGCAACAACAGTTTCAGTTTTTAGACCTCCTCAGATTTCGTTATAGCATTGGACCGATCGGAATTAAGAGCAAAGGTCTGTTTAAATGCCGACGGGAGCTGCGTTTGAATTACGGTCGTTTTTTTCCTAGTTGTAGTGATGTTCACACTCGCGTGATGCCTTTTCAAAACTTTAGAGTCAGCTGCAGGGCGGGATTTGCACTGAACGCGGAGACTTCCGCCACTTAATATGTTTGTGTGCAAATACACGTACCGTTACACCCCTAATGTGTGTGTATATATATATATATATATATATATATATATATATAGTTCATATAAGTACAGCCATAGATGGGCTGTGTGTATTTTTATATAAATTAAAAAAATATATTCTAATAATAATAATAATAATAATAATAATTAATAGCATTAATAATAATACTGTTTTATTGTTGTAGTTTGACTCATAAGAGTATGGATAATTAAAATATTTTTTTGATAAGAAAATAGTGTGGATACATACTCAGTTCCCTGCTTTTACTCGTATATTCCTGAAGAAAAAAAAGACATAAGAAATTAAATCTAAAATGTCATGGTTTCACATGAACAGTCTGTTGACTGCTCTTCTCTCTCTTATCTGTAGTGGCTTCTTCGTCGGGATCATATTCTTCATCCTTGGCCTGGGAACGCTGTTGCCATGGAACTTCTTCATGACGGCATCTATGGTAACGGAATGTGGAAAACATTCCAAATATGGGAGTTAAACCCAGCGCTGGTCATATGGGAATAACACACGATGTTCTCAGAACATGTTTCTGGAACACCACAGTTGTTTCTATTTTTACAGGCACTTTAAGCTGAGAGAATTTCCCCAAGCCCTTTATTGATCTTGTTTCGATCCGAATTCTCCAATAAGTTCACTAATTAGTTTGCTATAGTAGTTGGCTAATTAAACTGATTAGAATAGAGTTTTATCTTCCATTCTCGCACTCACTATACAGGCGTAATATTATTACAGTTACAGTTCACTTTTATGAATGATAGTTAGTAGAATAGTCTTATTTGAGATGCATTTAAGTTTAAATCACAAAACAAAATACAATTAGAATAAAGCAATAAAAAGAAAACCCCCTCGCTGTTATAATTTTACTGTAAACCACTGCTTCATGAGGATTATTGCTTTTATAAAATGTTTATTCCATATATATAGCAAGGTTTCACAGAATAAAACACAGCAAATAAAGTCTAATGATATTAATAAAAACAGTATTCTTCCGCCAAACAATGGAGTTCCTCAAACAGTTGTGGTTCCAACAAAGTGGTTGCCGAGCAACACACAGAAGTAAACAAAGCTGTATGTTTGTAGAGTAATTTACAGCAGCTCTGAACGTGGCTCAGCCAATCAGAATCAAGGACCGGAACTCTCTGTTTTATAAACTTCACATATTTAATTATTCACATTTATATATATATATATATATATGTATATATATGTATATAGGACACCCTACTTGATAGGTCATCTGTATCGACGATCAATAAAAACCGAAATCAGTCAGTTGACCACTAGTATTGATTTTTCCTTCCCATAATGTTGCGTTTGATTAAAATGTAGTGTTAAAATGGCTTGTTTATTGCTTCTAAATCATATTTGGTTCTTACAGTATTTCAACAACAGACTCAACACGTCTGAATGGAGTAATGGAACAATAACCACCAGGAAGGAGTATTATTTTGATAACTGGATGACTCTGCTGTCCCAGCTGCCTTTGCTGCTGTTCACTTTCCTCAACTCTTTTCTCTATGATTGGTGAGAACTGTGCTTTTTTTGTTTTCTTTTTTTTTCCTGGTGCACAAAAACCACGTGGACTTGACACATAGCTATGAATTCTACATTAACATTTGCAACATGTACCCGATCATTTGTGTTTCAGGATCTCAGAGAAGGTGAGGATAGCAGGCAGTCTGGTCTTCATCCTCATCCTCTTCGTCCTCACTGCTGTTCTGGTGAAGATCTCGATGGAGGAGGACCGCTTCTTCTCCGTCACCATGGCCACTGTCTGGTTCATTAATTGTTAGTGTCAAGAGAAACCTCAGCATTGTTTAGCAACACTCATATGCATATAGTATACGGTATGTGTTCAAGAATGCATTGCATTGATCAAAAGTAACAGTAAAGACAATGTTATAAAATATTTCTATTTCAAATAAATACTGTTCTTTTTGACTTTTATTCATCAAAGAATCCCCCAAAAATTGATGTGTCGCATTTTTCACAAATATGTTGTTTCTAACATGGATAATAATCAGTAAATGTTTCTTGAGCAGCAAATCCTCATATTAGAATGATTTCTGAAGATCATGTGACACTGAAGACTGGAGGAATGATGCTGAAAATACAGCTTTGATCACAGAAATAAATTACATTTTACTATATACTCACATAGAAAACCATTATTTTAAATTGAAATAATATTTCACAATTTTACTGTTTTTACTGTATTTTTGATCAATTAGATGCAGCCCTGGTGAGCAGAAGAGACCATTCAAAAACACAAAAAAATCGAACCAACTCCAAAATTATCTCACTGAAAACACCCTTTTAAACGGTTTCAGAATGAATGCAGAATTACTGACATGCATAAAAATATTGTTTAATGTAGATCACCCCCATGGTGATTAGTGTTTTGTGTGCTCATGGTATTTATGTCTGTGTGTCTCTCAGCGTTCGGGGCCGTGTTACAGGGAAGTCTGTTTGGTTTGGTGGGATTGTTGCCGCAGAGGTACAGTGCCATCTTTATGAGCGGACAGGGGCTCGGTGGGACATTTGCAGCTCTTGCAATGATCTTCGCCATCGCAAGTGAGACTCTGTGCTATTTTACTATCATTTTAGTTATTTCGTTTCTTTTTTTTTTATATTTAGGATGTGAGTAACCTCTCACGAAGTTCTGTATAGATCTGTTCACTGTGTGTGTGTGTGTGTGTGTGTGTGACAGGTGAAGCTGATAGTGAGTCTGCAGCTCTGGGTTATTTCATCACTCCGTGTGTCGGGACCCTAGTCACACTCTTCAGTTACATGCTGCTCCCAAAACTGGTCAGTGAGTGTGTGTTTAGATGTAATCCTGTCACATCTGTGCGGTTTCTTAGTCATCTGAATCTGAGACTGATCTCTGGAGTGTGTGTGTGTGCAGGAGTTTGCTAGGTTTTACCTGGACCGCAAAAGCAAGAGTTACGAGCTTGAGACGTCCAGCCGGCTGCTGCCTACAGGTGAACTTACAGTCTATAAACTCACAGATAGTGGACTGCCATGCCACCAGTTAAAAGCAATATAGACTCATTTACATGTGAAAAAGAAGTACATGTTAGCATATTTGAGATGCAATTAAGTGTCGAAAACATTACATTCAGTTCATGTTAATTGCAATTGAATAATAATGTATTACAATTTAAATGTATATTAAATGCAGTTAGCTAGCTGAACTTAAGTATTTTTGACCAACTTAAGTACATCTTTATTTGCAATGTCATTAATACTTTGATATATTATTCTAAAATATACTTTAATGTCATTATTTTTCAAACTCTTTTGAGACTTAAAAAAAATATTTATGTCTATGGAGGCAAAGCTGAAACTTCATCAAAATAAAAGTTATAAAGAACAGTATTTATTTAAAAAGGAAATATTCTGTAACAACATACTCCACCATTCGAAAGTTTGTGGTCAGAATTTTTTTTAAAGCAACAATGTGTTAAATCCTGAAAATCCAGCTTTGATCACAGGAATAAATTAAATTTGAACAGATATTCAGATAAAAACAGATTTTAAATTGTAATAATATTTCACAATTATACTGTTTTTACTGTATCTTTGATCAAATGTAGCCTTGGTGAGCAGAAAATACTTCTAAAGTAAAACCTTATTGATCAACTGATGTTGATGGTAATTAACTTGTGAGAATATGCAAAATATATAATATTGAATAACAAACTAAGGTTAAAATTATAATTATAAAGTATGTGCTTTACTATGTTATTCAAGTACATTCAAATAATTGTACTTTAAAACATAAAAGATGATTAAAACAATGATATAGAATGTTTTTAAGTAAAAAAAAAAGAAAGAAAAAAATCCTTTAACTATACATATTTTTGCTAAGTGTTTTAAAAGTGTGCTTAAGTGTGTTAAACAGTCATGAAAATGTCCCTTTTTAAGTCACTTAAGTGTCCTTTTATTTCATTATGTTGTTTTATATTATCTGCAAGTATGTTTTTTAGTTTAAATATACTTGTATGATTTGCAATTTGACTACAAGTGCACATTCAATGCAATTAAGCACACTTATTTTATTTTTAAGGTGACTCTGTCCCTCCAGGTGATGTTGAAGGCTGTGAGAAGACCAGTGATCTGTCTGTTGGCTCTGTGGCGAACGGGAATCCTAATAAAGGTGATAGCAGTGTGATCGAAGAGGAGGGGGTCAGACAGGCCTTCATCCCACTGCAGTCAGAAAACAAGTCAACACAGAAGAGCTCCATCCTGGAAGTCTTCAAAAAGGTGCCGTTATATTTGACCAATAACAGTCACCTTTATTTATATAACGCTTTATACAATACTGGTTGTTTCAAAGCAGCTTTACAGTGTCAAACAAGAAAATAGTGCGGAGGACAATAGAAAACAGTTCCCAGTTGAATCAGTGATGACATCAAATATCATACACCATCTGGTCTGGATACGAACTGGATCTGGCGATGACCTCGGAATGAGAATGAAACCGACTAATATTAGATTAGATGTAAACATGCTAGAAACATGGTTTTCAGAAGAAAGATTGCTATTAAATAGCACACCTAGGTTCCTAACTGATGATGAGGAATTAACAGAGCAGCCATCAAGTGTTGGTGTACTAGATTATTACATGTTGAGGTTTTAAGTCGGATAATTAACACCTCTGTTTTCTCAGAATTTAGCAGTTGGAAATTACTGGTTATCCAGTTGTTTTTATATCAGCTATGCATTCTGTTAGGTTTGCAAATAGGTATGTTTTGTCTGGCCACAAAGAGATATTGAGCTGAGTATCAACAGGGAAAGCGAAATCCATTTTTCCTGATGGTTTCTCCTAAGGGTAACATGTAAAGTGTGAAAAGCAACAGTCCTAGTACTGAGCCTTGAGGTACTCCATACTCCACTGATCGATGTGATATCTTATAATTCACTGCTACGAATTGACAACAGTCAGATAAATAAGAATTGATCCATGCCAATGCAATTCCACTAATGCCGACATAATTTTCTAGTCAATTCAAAAGAATGTTGTGGTCGATAGTGTCGAATGTAGTGCTAAGATTCAGTAGCACTACTAGAGAAATACAACCATGATCAATGATCAGATCAGCAGATTATTATAACTCTTGAGAGCAGACGCTATACTTTGATACAGTCTAAACCTGTATTACAGCCTGTGGTCTGTTTTGGCTGTTATAACAGTGGCTTATTGTCATCATCTCTCTCTCTCTCTCTCTTTCTCTTTCTCTAGATTTGGCTTATGGCGTTTTGTGTGACGTTTGTATTCACAGTTACACTGTCAGTTTTCCCTGCTGTTATTGTGGATGTGAAAACTGTGTATGGAGGAAAATGGGGTATGAAACACACAAATATTGATTACATTTGTAATTACAATGACTACCTATTCATTAAAACCCTAGCCCTTAAAGAAAATATTTATAATTTACAATAATTTACAATGTAATTTACAATATTTATAATATTTAAAATCAATGGTAGATGAATTATTTTTAAAATTATTGTTTAGCTTTAGTGCTAATAGTTTCTTTTTTTTTTTGTCTAATGTTTTATCTGAGAATGAGAATTTAAAACAAGACACAACAGATGAATGAACAGATATCACCATGCTTTACCCAGTTGATTAATCACACAATGCGTTAAGACAATTGTTTTGTATTACATTTTTATGAAGGTTTTGTTAAATATTAAATTGAGGCATTATCTAATATTACATACATTTCCAGAAAAAAAAATATATATATATATATATATATTCTGAACATCGATATGTCAACAAAATCAAACAAGATTTTTTCCTTTTTTCACTCCATAATTCAGAAAATACTGTCAACGTTCAGAAAATATATATTTTTTTACCATGTTTTTATCTGGTCTGGCAAAAACAATCGATTAAATCATTTCATAACATATCTCTACTTAATTTGACTTCTTATTGGCTTTTTTAACCTGATCAAACGATAAATGCTACCATCTGGTGGATCTCTAAAGAATAACACCCAAAGAAGTGTTTTCAAAACCTTGCACGATTGAGCACTTTTCACTGTTGTATGTATAAGGATGTGCAGCAAAAAAAAATTATCTCGCTCTTTCTTTCAGAACGATACTTCATTCCTATTTTTTGTTTTCTCTTGTTTAACGTGATGGACTTTACTGGCAGAACTGTCACGATATTATTAAAGTGGGTGAGTGAATTATTTTAGCATTAATTCTTTCATCAGTTCACCACCAAGAGAACTGCAGATAAAAAAAACTCAAGTTGTTCAGAACCAGTGTGACGTGAATATTTGTTGCTTTCTTAGAAATGTTTCTATACCTGAGTGAATGTTAATGGCACTTTGAGATATATTTCTGTTACTGAATGAAGGAGAAAGTGGCATTTTTCCACAGCCTGTGAGAAAATGTTTTCTTTTTTCATTTTATTTGTTTAATAATGTGGTTCTTGTTTCGTGGTGGAGCTTTCATGTAGTATGTAACTTCTCCTGTGTGTTGTGTGTCTCCCGTAGCCGTCTAAAGACAGTCGCTTGTTCCCGCTGCTGGTGGTCTGTCGAGTGGTCTTCGTCCCGCTGCTCATGATGTGTAACGTACAGGAGAGACACTACATGCCTGTGCTCTTCTCCAATGACATCGTGTTTGCTACCATCATGTTGTTTTTCTCCGTGTCCAGCGGATACTTTGTGTGTCTGTCCATGACCTACGCACCACAGTGAGTACATGAGTTTCAGCACATAATGTGTACAAAAAGGCTCTCCATGGCTGCATTTATTTGATCAAAAATGCAGTAAAAACTGTAATATTGTGAAATATTATTGACATTTAAAATAACTGTTTTTTATTGTAATTTATTTTCAAATGTAATTTATTTCTGTGATGCAAGGCTGAATTTTCAGTAGCATTAACCTAGTCTTCAGTGTCACATGATCACCCAAGTTGACCCAAAAATGTACATTTGCTGAAAATGTATTCACCCTCGGGTCATCCGATGTAGATGAGTTTGTTTCTTCATCAGATTTGGAGAAATTTAGCATTGCATCAGTGTCTCAGCAATGGATGCTCTGCAGTGAATGGGTGCCGTCAGAATGAGAGTGCAGCTTTTCTCTTCTAAAGACATAAACTGATGGACTGGAATGGTGTGGATAATTGTGTTGTTTTTATCAGCTGTTTGGACTCTCATTCTGACGGCACCCATCCATTTCAGAGCATCCATTAATGAGACACTGATGCTATGCTACATTTCTCCAAATCTGTTCAGATTTAAAAAAAGAAAAACCTTCAGGTCTACAGTTGGTAATCGTTAGAAATGTTGTGGTTCCTGTTCCATTAAAATGATTAAACAAGTATTTAGAAAATAGTGGTAAAGAAAAATGCACAATACTCAACTGCTCAATGCTCAATACTGTTTATTACTTACTGTCAACTTAATTTAAAGGTTGCCAATGTCAAAATTCAACATTTCCAGTTCCATTTAAATGAACTCTGATGATGTTTTTTCCTATTTTCCCTTCACTGAATGTAGTGTTGCTGGAAGGCAGTAAGTAATGTAGAGTAATGCAAGTCCATCGATCAGCATGTACTTCAAAGTTGATATTTTTTTTACACTATCAGTGGCATTTTGCTTTTGCTTTTTGGCAAAATAGTCCCTTGAGGGCTGAGACACTTGTTTATTTCCCTAAATTAATAAACTACAACCTGTTACACTTATAACCATGTATACACACTGTCCATAAAGCCCCAATTTTACAAATTATAATGCATTCCCAACCCTACTCAGGGACCCACAGATATATCGATTCTGATTTGGGGTGAACTGTTCCTTTGAGAACACACTGCACACGTCACATGCTGATGTTTCTCTCTTCTCAGGCTTGTGGAGCCTAAAGATGCCGAGACGGCCGGTGCGTTGATGACGTTTTTTCTGGCTCTGGGTCTGTCGTTGGGAGCAGCGTTGTCGTTTCCTCTGCGTTTGCTGGCCTGACCTCATCTTCTCACTCTCACTCCTGAATCCTCGGCTCTCAGGCTCCTGCAGCGGCGCTCGGAGTCAGTCTCATCTCTTACTGTTCACACACATCAGACACAGTCATGAAGGGAAGCAGCGACATTACGCCAGTTTATTTGGCAGCTAACAAACATGATGTACAGAATCACCATGCTGTCATTAAGGGAGAAATGAATCAAACAAACTATAAAGAAGCATTTTTTGATTATTTAAACCTAGATTTGTACTGTGTTTTACTCTTAGCATTAAACATATATACAGTATACGTACACACACACACACACACACACACATATATATATATACCTATATATATATATATATATATATATATATGTGTGTGTGTATATTGAATGTCAGGACACAGGGAACAACATAAAGTTTTGATAAAATGAAATGTCAAAAAGCAGGAAAATATTGCGTGTTTTTTTTTACTAATTTCCGTGAACAGGAGATTTTTACTGGGAAACCCTTGTATTCAGGAATTTAAGTTTTGAAGGGAACATTATTATTTACATTTCTTATAATTGTGGAATATATATTACACATGTAAAATGCAGTTATATACATATCAAAGTTTCTCTGATTCTGTACTTTTCTAGGTCAACAAAAAAAAAGGGTACGACACCTACAGTATGTACAAAATGTCAGATTTTCTTAGAAAAATTAGTCGCTTCAGCGTTTCAAATTATGCTGATAATGGCAAAAAAAACACGGTGGACGGTGATGCTCATGACATCATCAGTGTTCAAAGATTGAGGGGGTTAAAGAAAATGCATTTATTATTAGGGTCCCGCAGGCAGGACAAGAAAACAACAGAACAATTTTTAAAAACAGAAAATTAAAGCTCGACTGTGAGACCACAGTTTACAACCTGGGCTCCAGAGAAAACTTCTGTGAACCAAACCGCAAAACAAAACAAGAAAGTGTATACTCTCAATTTGACGTTCCTTCCAGTATGTTCTGGAAAGGAAGGATGGAAATGAAATCAATCATCACTTTCATTCTGTATAAAGAACTGATTGGGGCGATGCAAAGATGTTCGCCAGATAATATACCGGTATATCCATTTTTTATTTTTTTTTACTTTGTGTGTGTGTGTGTGTGTGTGTGAAATTACTATAAAAGCCTGTTTGTTGTCTTTATAAAATCAAATTATTATTTGGGTGTCCTTGTGGTCAATATATATATATATATATTTTTAATTGATAACATTAAAAAGCTTCCTGAGGTACGTCTTTGTCCCTTACAGAGGTTTCTTTTCTGGCCTGTATCACAGTCCAATGTAAGCTCTTGTGATGATTGTCATGAGCTCATCTCATGTGGAAACCTGCTTTAGACTGCTGTGACCTTTCATTTCACTCATGCATATGGAGTATTAAGTTACATATTTGTGATACGTCCTGTATGCACATGTCGGGAGTGTACAAAGTGCCATATGAAATTGAGAGGTGAATTTTTTTTATAGGACCAAAATGTTACAGATCTTTTGAAAACGTTGATTGTTTTGTAGTGCTTTCAGTGTTGATTTAGAATAATGCTTTTAATTAAATATGAAATAAACACCTGTTCTATACAGTAGAATTGCCCATTCTGCATCTTCCTTCCTCCAAAAACACAAGATTCATTTACAGTCATGCGTTCAACAGACCCCACTGTATCATGTGTGTGACTCCTCGTCTGAAGAGCCAGCAGTGTGAGTGTGATCTCGTTCGTCTGTGTGGATGAAGTGGATGTTGTTATAGGTGACTGTATTCTGGGATTGTTTTTGAATCTTGAAGAACAGATATACTGAAATAAAAGTCTATTCATATTTGTAATTTACACTTTTTTTCATTTTTGTTTTGCATTTTATGAAGCGATTGTCATCATGCAAGTTGCTTCAAAAAGAGATGAAATGAAAGCGATTTTTGTGTGCTGAAGGTCACTTTTATTTGTGTTTGTAGTGAAATCCAATACTGTATCAGAGGAACATGACAATATAACAAAATATATCACAGTAGTTTGTTCTACATCCAGCAGCAAACGTCTCCGGTGAAGGCAAACGTTCAGAAACGTCGTTAAATGCACTGATGCTTGTTTTCTTTTCAAATAAATCATCAGTATCAGCACATTGCTCACACAACACACACACACACACACACACACTGCTTCTACCAATATCAAACCGTCTGTATAGTAGAAGTTTTCTTTAATAAGCAAAGGTGGTTGCTCAAATATTTAGAGCCAACAATCAGTATAAATTGTCTTGATTAAAATCAAGTGTGTGTGTGTGTGTGTGTGTGTGTGTGTACTCATTCAGGACTCTCACCCTATTGCCCCATCAGTATATATGTTTTTTTTTTGCAGTGTAATACTAGGAGTAATGCTATTTTTTTATATATATATAATTTTTACATTTTCTTTCCTAACAGTGGTGTGTAAAATTGAGATCCTTCAATCGTAAGGTGCTCTGTATTTTTGCTCTTTGCCCACTGCTGCTATAGACAATAGACTATTCAATAAGTTTTTTTTCCCCCATGACTAACTACACAAAATGTCATTGATTTATTCCCTCCGAACACCACTGATGGTGAGTTTTTAACCTTTCTGTTGTGTCTTGGGTTAAACTGTTTATTTCGTGTTGAAATTTTGTACATTTTCCCTTATTAAGGGACATGGATGTGCATGCAAACGTTTGACACACAGCTGAGTTTTGGAAAGGCAGGTCAATATGAGCCTCGCTGGTTTCCTGCAGTTTGCCAAAAATCTCAGTCAAAAAACAGAAAATCTTTGTTAAAGCATGTCAAACACTAAAATATATTTAAATGTATGAAATATACAACTCTTGAGTTTAGTCAAAATTGAAGATTTGTCTTCTGAATTGCTCAAGGAAAATTCACTTTTTTTTTTTACTATAGTTGAGTTTGTGAATAAAAGTACAAAATTATGGCAACACTTTACAATCGGGTTCATTAGTTAACTACTCTAGTTAACATAAACTACACATGAACAATCAACAGCATTTATTCATCTTAGATGGTTAAATTCATCATTTACTAATGCATTATTAAAATCAAAAGTTGATAACAGTAGTTAATGCACTGTGAATTAATAATGAACGACTGTATTTTCATTACCTAACATTAACAAAAATGAATAAATACTGTAATAAATGTATTGTACATTGTTTGTTTATGTTAGCTAATACATGAACTAATGGAACCTTAGAGTAAAGTGTTACCCAAATTACAAAACCAAAAAATGCAAAGTACAAATAGCAATAATTAGTGCACTAAATACAATATATTTTTTTTACTATTTATACTTGGAATTATTTGCAAGTGTTCAACTGCACGCAGACATGAGAAAATGTATATATTTTGGACAAACTGACCCTTAACACAATAGAAATAATGTTTTAAAAAATGTTTTGCACAGTTGATTTTTGGCAAATTGCATGGAAACCAATGGAGCTCACCCAGTTTTTTAACGCAACAGGAAAGAGATATTTGTGCATTTTCTAATTCTGAAATGATGGGAAAGTACATTATTACGGGTTGTGTCACACAGCTGTGTGCACTTTCAGCATTTTAAAGGACAAATACGTGTGTGTGTGGATCGTTTCTGCATTCTCAACGTAGTACGGCAGATTGTAGCAGTCTGCTGGATCCTCCACAAACTAGCAGTAAACAATGCTCTCATTTGTAGTGTCTGAAACATCTACAGGACCTGTGTGTGTGTGTGTGGGTGTTCATGACAGCACAGTGAGTGTGACGGCTCCTTTGGTTTTCTTCAGGATACAGACGGCCTCCTCATGAGTGACTCCGTCCAGACTCTGGCCGTTAACAGCGATGATTTGATCCCCGCGTTTCAGACGCCCGTCCTCCGCCGCGGCCCCCTGCACACACACATCAGATAATAATGTTTCTATCTGTCTCGTGGCATCAGTGGATGAACACACTCGCTGTGTGAAAGCGTTACCTTGCTGAAGACGGTTTTGACGTAGATGGGAAGGTCACCGTGAGGACTGCCGAATCCACCCACGATACTGAAGCCCAGTCCGTCAGGCCCTCGCTCCAAACTGATGCTCTTACACTGCGGAGGACTGCACACACACAGATGAAGAGAGTGATGTTCTGATTTTAAATCACATTATTTTATACCCATAAAAACAGGGGCATGATTAGAAGAGAAAAGTACTTTTTGACAAGAGAGGGTTCGATTAGGACATTTTTCTGACCATATATATTTCTTACCTGACATGCAATTGTATTTATTCATTCATTCATACTCATAGTTTTGCTAATGTAACCAGTTATTGACTCTCCTCATACAATGACATTGGGTGTTAACCTTAAAAACTAAAATAATAATAATAAAAAAATCAATGCATTCATAGTTAAAGATCAAAAAAGTTTTGGCTGAAATCGAATGATGTTCTCTGTAAAAATGTGTGAAAATGCGAGAATTCGTGGAGATCTGGATTTAAAAAGAGATAAATTATCTGGCAACCGCAACCCTGAAAGCTTTATTAGAAATAAAGGTGACTTGAATACAGAAAGGAATTGAGATTCAGGATAAACAAACCATTATTAGTTGACTCACTAAAGCCAGTAGTAAGAGTCACATTTGGCACGTGATGAATATTATTTTATGAGGCTAAAGAGAGAGTTTTGTGCACAAACCCCAGGTCATCGTGGAAAATGCTGCTGGCTGAGAGTCCTGCTGTCTGCTCTGCTGACGGTCCAGTCACTGTTGTATCGCCAGCAACCACCTACAAAGTAATTAATACTTCATGTATTTGTTCTTATTTTACTGGTTACTTGTCATTTTTTATTCAATTCAAAGTTTGAAATCAAACTCGTGCTACTGCAACAAAATTCCCCAACTGTCAAATCAAACATACACTGAGTGAGCAAAAGTTCTAATGGTAATAAAACAATGTTTACATATGAATTAAAGCATTCATTAATCTTAATCAATTAATCAAATCTGTAACATAGATTGGTCTCTTCAGCAGATATTAGCCTACTGATTGCCACCATTGATGAACAGTACATTCTGCGGTTCTTCCAGGTTGTACCGAATATCGATACTTTTCAAAGTATCATATCGAAGTTAGAAATTCGAGTATTGTGACAAAATACATTTCATTTAATTGTTAAGATTTAGAAAACATGCCATTCAGTTCAAAATCAAGAGTATTCTTTTATTTTAGTAATGTATGCTTAAGTGAATGCTGTTTTTTTTTCACAGTGGATATCGTGTTGTTTTCTACCTGTAGCTGAATGATTCCTGTCGTGTTCTTCAGCAGTGAAACAGCTTTATTGTGAGACATTCCCTCAGTCGAGTCTCCACAGATAGACACAATCCTGTCTCCAATCTATTACACACACAAACACACACATATTAAACCCAAGAGACTGCGATTCACAAATACACACCAGCTTCAGATGTTAAACACACACACACACACACACACACCCAAAGTTTCTGCGTCTGAGCTGCCAAGCCGCTGGGGTTCATCATGGCGATGAATATAGGCACATCACCCAGAGGACTGCCGACTCCTCCAGCTATACTGATGCCCAGAGAGTCTGACGGGCCCTGAGACACACACACACACACACACACACACACACGAGAAACAATGAATGAGTCTCACAGCCTAGACACATGACCCAAAATATCCGATTTTATTGGTTATTTAAATGGTTTATTGAAAAAAAAAAAATACAGACCTTTGTGAATTCCACCGTCCTGACGTCTCTATCCAGCACTGCAAGGCAAGAAGGGAAAGGCTTAAAATCAAGAATGGAGCATGAATCCTAACGTTGAGCGGTTTGTTCTTACACTCGTGTGTTTTCTCGGTGTCTCCCTGTAAAGCTGCAGAGCTGGAGAGAGGAGTGACCTTCCCGCTGTCCGTCTCGCTGGTCTGAAAACACACAGATATTTCACACATCTGAGCGCATACACACCAAACACAGAAAGATTGATTTCAACCATTCATTTCACTGCAATTTTAATCTTTGGCATGGCCTTCCTCAGTCAATATTTAAGATATAAAATTATATTTTTACAGAATGTTCTACATCTTTATAAAGGATGATTTTATGTAGAATATAGTAAATCACAAACACAGGGTTGCTGGGTTTTCACAGACAGGGTCGCAAAAATAAATACAACTGAAATAATTTAAGCTGAAGAGCTAATGTGACTAAGACTGAAAAAAATTATAATTATAAAATATAATACTAATAATACTAATAAATGAAAATTTAATTATTTACTAAAACTTGAAATTGAAAAATAAAAGCTAATATAAAATAATAAAAAAACTATATAAATAATACATGTAAGAATAATATATAAAATAAATAAATACAATAGTATAACATTTATTTATTTTGTACATATTCTATCACTACCTTTTATCCTTTAATTAATTTCAATACTATTCTATTTAGTATATTGTTTTATTATATTTTAATTGTCATTTTGTATTATATATAAATTATTGCATTCCTTTATTCTAGTTTTATACATACTTATACATTTCTTCCCATTTTTTTTTTTTGTAATGGTGTGTTTGTTAAAAAAGCAGTTCACTGCGTGTCATACTATGGATGGTTATGCATATGACAAATAAAAATGTGATTTGAAATAATAAATAATACATATAATAATAATAAATATAAAATAAAGTATAAATAAGGTAACACTTTACAATAAGGTTTCATTATTTAACATTAGTTAACATGAACTATACTTATACTTACTAATACATCATTCAAATCAAAAGTTGTATCTGTTAACATTAGTTAATGCAGTGTGAACAAACATTAAAATCCATTAACTAATGTTAACAAATGAGATATTATTGTAAAGTGTAACCATTAATTCTGCTATAATAACGCAGGTGCACACTTAAATAAGACCCACTCCAACTATTCACAGATGTCAAACCTGCTTAAAATCTGACGAGCGTAGTGTTCGAGAACAAACTCGCTGATTGTGTGAGAGTGTGTTTAGGGATCATAGCTTCAGATGAATGAGTCTTAAACAGCAGGATGTGCGTCTGACCTGACTGCTCTGAGACAGACGGCGCTCCGAGTGGAATGGCCCCGCCTTAAAACGGCCCACCTCCAATCTGATTGGTCCAGCACAACTCTGAGGGACATCCAGATCGGTTCATGTGAGTGATGCATTGTTCTCACATTTACACCAGATCAAACACATTTACGATGAACAATTCTCAAATCTTATCGCACATTACTTCCTCAGCTTTTCACCAGGGTTAGATTTGTTAACAAAAGACTAGAACTAAAACTTGAAACTTGAAACTCTAAATAAATACAATTAAACATTAAAATATAAAAAAAAAAAACTTAACCTTGTTTTAATTAAATTTTAATTAAAAAAAATAATAATATTACCATGTAGACAAAAAGATAAATGATACAAATTACAAAAGCACAACAAATTTACTAAAATAAAATGTTATTTTTTTTTCAAAATGTTAGCAAAAACCACTGGTTTCACAAGGTTCATAACGTTTAAGCTAAAAACTAAAGTGATTTCTATACAAAACAAACTTTTGATTATCCATCTGAATGTCTGAAGATCTTTCAGTAGTAATCAAATGGAAAAGGCAGTGCTTCTGACGTTCACCTTGAGCAGCGCGGCCACGTACTCTTGTGTGGCTGAACGAACATCCTCGCCGTTAACCGAGAGGATCTGATCTCCCTGCATCAGCCGTCCATCCGTCTCCACCGCTCCACCCTTCACAATGTCCGAGACGAACACCCCTGTGTCGCTCCTGAGACAGAGACGGAGTTAATCACTGACAGAGACACACAGCTGAACATGCATTATGAGCACTTGTGAAAAAAGATTGGGACCCACTTCATATTAAGTGGCCTTAACTACTATGTACTTACATTTTAATTAATAATTTAGTACAATGTACTTATTGTGTACATACATGTTTTTACATTGTACTTATATTTAAAAAAAACTAGGCTATATGTAATTAAATCTGTATTTAATTTCTGTAATTACATTTATAATTACACTGTTGACCCATACTTTACACCTTAACCCACCCTTAAACTTACCCATACCTCCAACCCTCTCCCTAATCTTACCCCTATCCCACCTCAATAGCAGCAAAAGTGTTTTACAATACAATATGAACACAATAAGTACATTGTACTTATTTTTTTATGTAAGTACATAGTAGTTAAGGCCACCTAATATAAAGTGGGACCAAAGATTGTGTACCATTTAAGTTGTATAAAATTTGATTGAATGTGCACTTTATATTCAAAAAATAAAATCGCCACTAAAGTGCCTTAAAGAGAGACACTTTCATGACTGTTTCTGAACACACTTAAGTACACTTTTAAAAAATGACCTTTGTAATAATTTCAAACTTTAAAATGCATTTAAAAACATTATATTTGAATAATCTTCTGATGTGTTTGCAATAAATCTTTTGATGTGTTGACTAACATACTAAAGCACATGTAAAATACTTAATAATCATTTGAACTGCTAAAGGTTATTTGGTATTAAATATATTACAAATTTACACACACTCCAGTACAACTTAAGTTAAAAGTTGACTGTATTGCTAAAAGAAAAACCCACGTAAGTGCTATTAAATATGTTTATTATTGTTTATCAATAATATAACTTTTGCACATAATACTTTAGCTTGGGAAACATTTTTTCTTAACTTATTTAAAGAAAATTATATATTGCCACCATGCATTCTGAAGTATAAGTGGCTATATTTTGAAATGTACTCAAGTCCCACTTAAGTGCGTCAAAAAGTTCCGAAAATTGCATTTTATATAAATGAAAACTATAAAACATTTAATCACAATCAACATTTTAATTTTAGTGTCTGAAAAAATACCATTCAGTTCCCACTTAAGTATGTTCTTTTAAAGTCTTTTAATTCTGTAGTAAGTATTCTTTTTCAATCAAGCTAAAGTAAAGTGTTTTCTTTTTCTTTTTCACAATTGGAGTTATATCTTAATGATATCTGGCAAATCTAGAAAGTAGACTGTGTAAACAATATTTTTTTAAAAGAGATGTATGTGTATATTTTTTCATTTCATACTCATGAATCATTTTTTGCAATTTAGCAGCAGACAATGAGCACACCAGAAAGCTGATAACTCACAAATACCAGCTTTTTAAAATAACCAGTTTTAATAACCGCTTACATGCACTTCAGTAAATCACGTTTACCTGACTTCATTAATAAATCGATTTATTTCCCTGTTGTGACATCAGAACAACCATTTCCATATCCGACTACAAGCATTCCATATATTGTCAGTTTTGATGTTACATAAAGTTTGCAACATGTCAGCGAGAATAACTCATGTAAGTTGCAGAAGCATCCATTTCACATCATGCAAGAGATACTGAAGCATTTTCAGCTGTTTAGATACAGATTAAATATGGAACGCAATTCTTATCAGTGTGCAAAAATATGTGGAAACTCCAATTAACTTTACTGACTAGTCCCTTTAACTAGTGTTCTAGTACCTTCTCCCGATGATGCTGAGTCCGAGTCCGTGGCCTGGTTTCTTCTGAAGTTCGACACTCAGAGAGTCCCACAGCTCCTCCTCTTTATACTGACCCTCGTCTCTGAAGACCGTCAGACGAACACACTGCGGAGTCTGCCGCAAAACATTGATGGCCTCGTCGTGCGTCGCCACACGCAGATCCACACCGCTCACCTGAGAAGAGAACGGCTGACATCAAATCAGAGCACTAGTCAGAAGAGCGTCTGATGGTGGAGATTTTACCTCCAGAATCTGGTCTCCTGCCCACAGACGGCCGTCTTTAGATGCGGCTCCCTCCTCGTACACCTCGTGAATTATTATAGTGCCCTGAACAGACAAAAAACGTTCTTATGAATGAGTTCTTCCATCCTTGTCAACAAGAAGTGTGCTCATTGTGTTCCATGTCTGCTTTTTGTGTGCTTCAAATTTTAAAAGTATATTTAAAAAAAAAAAAACATACTTGCAGATAACATAATATTAATTAAATAAATAAAAAGCCACTTAAGTGACTTAAAGATAGTTTCATGATTATGTTCCTTAACACGCTTAAGTAAAAATTGCACAATTGAGCCAGTGTTATGATAGTATTATTTATATACACACACTTTATTATAGTGTTTATTTAGACTTTTAATTCGTTTATTTATTAGTTTGTCATTTGTATTAGTTTTGTATATTTCCTTTTAAGTTATTAATTAAATCTTTCAGAAATTTCTAATTAGCTTTTATTATTATATTTTCAGTTTTCATTTTAATGCATGAAGTTTTAATTTTAAATTTTAGAAATGGTGTAAAATGCCTTTTTCTTTTTTAACTTAATTTCATTTATATTTAATTTCAAGTTGTTTTATTTACATTTTAATTTTATTTATATTAATATTTTGAATTAGCTTTTATTATTATTATATATATACATTTTTTTTAATTGTAGTAATTTTGCTAAGCTTTTGTCATTTCTATTATTGTTTTATTTCTATTTAATTTTTATTAATATTCTTAAGGTTTTAAGTTTACATTTTCAGTTTTCATTTTAATATGTTTAGTTACTTTATTTAAAGTTTTAGTAATTGTCTAATGTTTTGTCATTTGCATATATATTTTTTTATTTCTGTATAAATATTTATTTTTTATATCAGTTTTAGTTATTTTAGAACTTAAATGTGTTATTTCAGTTAGTTGCCAAGGAAACATTTCTAAATTATGTTCTAATTAAAAAATATATATATATATTTTATTTCAGGATTATTTTGCTTAAAATATATATTTTTTTTATATATTTTTATTTTGAATTAACAATAAAAACCAACAATTGGATTTTCTTTGAGTCCCAACATTTGGAGTTTAATATATCAAACAAATGAAAGATTGGTGGAAGCTAATTTGAATTGAAATCAGGTTTGTATCAGTCGAGTGTGAAACACGTCAGTGAGTTTATTCACCAGAAGCGTGTCGCAGCCGCCCACGATGCTCAGCCCCAGTCCTGTTCTGCCCTTGCAGATCTCTATAGTGGTCTCACAGCCGGGGATGATGGGACACGTGGCCGGATCAGATGCCAGTGTCGCCGGTGTGGAGCATCTGCTCGAAGCTGCAGCAAAATAATCATCATGAGGACAAAGATCAGCTTCTGATTTATTCATCAACAAACTCTTTCCATTTTCCTCCCCGATCCCCTCCCCTCTTACTCCTGATTGGCTCTGTCTCTGATGATGTCAGAGAAACCAGCGGCAGGCTGCTTCCCATGTCTGATCCCGAGCAAATCTGATTGGACGAGGAGGGTTTGGAGGCGGAGTCAGTGCAGATGCTGAGTTTGACGGATTGCTGGCCTTTCTGCAGCAGTGACATCACCTACAACACACACACGTCACATCAGACACTGACGTTTTTGGAAATACTGAATCCTATTTACATACACTACTGTTCAAACATTTGTGGGTTGGATGGTTTTATTAATTTTTTTGTCTCTTCTGCTCACCAAGACTGCATTTATTGGATCAAAAATACAGTAAAAACTGTGAAATATTATTACAATTTAAAACAAGTGGTGTCTATGTGAATATCTGTTCAGATGTAATTTATTTCTGTGATCAAAGCTGTATTTTCAGCATCATTACTCCAGTTTGCAGTGTCACATGATCTTCAGAAATCATTGTAATATGATGATTTGCTGCTCAAGAAACATTTTTGATATTGGAGTTGAAATCGTGCTGCCCAATTTTTTTGATGAGACAATATGGTCTCAAAAGACTTATAATATAGAGGACAAAAACAATTTTGTGATACATTTAGAGCAGATTTTTGTCATTTAGATTTAGATTTTTGTTTGGCTTTATTAAAAACCGCCGTTTGGATATTCTTTTCTCCTTTTGCTTTACACAGAAGACAGAAAGTCATAGGGGTTTGGACTAACTCAGGTGAGTAAATCAGGACACAACTGCCTACTGCTTTAAACTCTTACTTAAAAACATTTCACAGCTGGAAAGAGTTTTACCTTTTCCACAGAGAGTCCCAGCACCATCTCATCATCCACTGAGAGCAGCCGGTGTCCTGCAGCAGTCTGCCCGTCCTGAAACACACGCACACACACACACACACACACACACACACACACACAGGTTTGAGATTGTGTTACTATAAAACACAGATACTCAATCAAAAGCCTTATTAAAACTAAAAGACACAGTATTAGTTCACACTAAAACACACCGATTGACATTAAGTGTGACTTTTCTTTTTATGAATTATTTACATTCACAAAGTGTGCTTGAAATGTATTATCCCATTTTCAGGCATGCTGGATTGTGATTGGTTAACAGCAGCATTTTGAGTTCAAATATTTCTGTATTAATTAAACAGGGTTACCACTGACTTAAACTAAAACCATGAAAAAAATATTTTTCGTTACTTGAAATAAAACAAACATTAGCTGAATTTAAACTTAAACTTATTTTGTTTGAGCTAGTTTGCAAGGCAATAATTCTCAGTTCGTTTAGTTGTAATTCTAAAATAACAAACTAATAAAAGTAAAACTAATAAATACTATATAGATATATTTTTAATAAATAAAAATGGCACAAAAACAAAACTATTGTTAACTGAAATTAACGTGTAAACTGAAATTGTAAAAACTAAATCAAAACGTTAACACGAACTATAACAGTTCATCAAAGATGCTAAAATAACACTTTATGTTTACTTTCCTAAAACCCTTTGCTGGTCTTATCGAACACAGTTCATCATCAGAACAGAAAACGTTGGTCTTTGTCAAACAGACAAACATTTCAAGCCCTGAATATCAGAAATATGTCACATTAGAAAAGTGAAATGAAGATCATTTCTGTGGTCTTTAATTGTGTGGCACAGTGATTCTTACCGTTCCAGCCGCTCCGTTCTCCTCCAGACTCTGAATGATGCGTCCGCTCCTGCTGTCATCCTCCTTCAGAGAGAAAGAAACACTGAACTTCAGCGCTACGGAGAGAGAAAGCACACAGAAGAGAGCAGAGGAGTGTGTCTCACCACAGGAAGAGTCACGTGCTGGATCCCATCTAGTGTTGAGCGGGCCGTCTCAGTCTACGGACCAGAAAACATGAATGATTGAACCAGAGGGTGACCGTTTGTTTGCTTAGCTTCAAATGCTGGCCCCTTACAATCTCTTAAAATCGTGAAATGGACTTATCGAGATGTAGAGGAATGCTAATGGATAGCACTATGTTTTCGAAAATAAAGTAATGAATGAAATCTTTTTATATACATCAGGAATGTTTAATGTGTGTCTGTTCGCTTCACCTTGTGAAAAAGTTGTAAACTTTGCAGTACTTAAGAGTATTTATAATGGAAATAATATACTTAAGAATGGAATATTTTCAGGCAATTAATTGCATGCTAATTGTAATAAAATTAAACTGTATTACAGTTTATATTTATATCAAATGCAATTAGTTGAACTCTAGAGTGTTTTTTCCCCATTCAACTAGGACTTAATATATAATTTTTATGCATTTCTTAATGACTTCTGTTATCTTTGAAATATGGTTAAAGTACTTCTGAATGTACTGACAAGCATTTATAGTGTAGTGTGCTTAATTGTATTGAATGTGCACTTGTAGTGTACTTCAAATTTAAAAAAATATACTTTTAAAACATTAATATATTTTAAATTCACTAAATCGCAACATCACCATCACAAATGTGTTATTACAAATATTTTAAAACATAACATACAAGTCTCGATAGAAATTATATTTTATAAAGTATATTTTTAGTTTATCATACATTTAGCAGTACTTTAACCATATTTCAAAGACAACATAATTAACAAACAAATATGTACTTAAGTCCTACTTAAGTTCAGCGAATGTCCCTTGATATAAATCAGAACTTCTATTATCTTAAAATATGGTTAAAGTACTGCTGAATGTACTGATATATTTGGGATTACACATTTGTAAGGAAGTCTCAGTTCATTGCATTTAAAAATATATTACATTCAAATGTAAAATTGAAGTACAGTACTTAACATGTCTCATCAAAAAAGTGTACTTCTTTAAAACATGACAAGCGATGATTAAAATAATGATTTAAAATTCACTTTAAAGTAAAACTTTTAATTTGACATTATTAAAGTTATTAAAGTCTTTTTATACTTAAGTGTCTCATAAACATGTCTCTCTTTAAGTCACTTAAGTCAAGTCAGCTTTACTTATATAGTGTTTTTAACAAAATAGATTGTGTCAAAGCAACTTTACAATATTAAACTATGAAAAGTGTATGTCAATAATGCAAAATGACAATAGTAAACACTCAATTTTCAACTTAAGTGGTCTTTAATTTGAATAATTTTATATTATCGGCTTCTACAGTTTTAAAAAATATATATTTTTAATATTTGAAGTACACTATAAGGGTACATTCAGTTCAATTAAGAGTACTTCTTTTTCACAAGGGTCTAAAAGTTGACTAAAACTGATTCAGAAATGAAGTAAGTAAAGGCACACAGATGTGTGTGAGTATACAGTACCTCAGTGTGTGCGTCCAGTGAGTCCGTCTCCTTCATCGGCCCGACAGCCATCTGACTCAAAGCATCTCTGTTCCTGAAACACACACAACCACGTGTCAGTCTGCAACAGGTTTCAAAATCTCTTCAGTTCAACACCTACACACCAAAACCTTCGACCTACCGGATGAAGATGATCTTGACCTTTGAAGGTGCGCTTTTAATGATGGCAGAGGCGTTCTGATGACTGCGGCCGTACAGAACCTGACAGTTTATCTGCCAAGACAATCAGGTGAATTAGAAAAAGACCTGATCTGTTTAGCATGAAAAAGATGTGTACTTGCAGATAAAATATTAATGAACTAAAAGGCCACTTTAATAACTGTTTCTGAAAACACTTTTAATGAGTGACCTTTGATATGATGCCAAATTAAAAGTTTTACTCTCAAAGTACAATTGTTTTTTAAATAGTTTTTTGATAATATTTTGTTGTATATAAATTACATTTTATTTTACCATAAATGCTTGTCAGTAAATTCAGCAGTACTTTAACCGTTATTTAAAATACAATAGAAGTAATAATGAAACGACATATAAATATGTATTTACATACCAACTTAACTGAGTCAAAAATAATTTAATATAAATTGCATTTAAAAAACGCATTTAATATAAATGTAAACTACAATATATTTTCATTTATTTGCAATTAATATGCAATTAAGTGTCTGAAAACATTACACTCAGTTCACACTTAAGTATATTCTTTTAAAGTAAAGTGATAGGTACTCTTTTTAAAAGTATGCTAGAGTGTATTTCTTTTTTCACTCACCTCTAACAGTTCATCTCCCACCACAATGTGTCCGTCTCGGCCGGCGGCGCCGTTGGGATCGATGCCCACCACAAACACACTCATGCGTGAACGATCCCGGTTCCCTGCCAGACTCAAACCCAGACCAGTGCAACCCTTCTCCAACTCAATCATGTGCAGCTGACCCGGTAAACGACCGTACCGCTCTGTTACCTTCTCTTCTCACACACACACAAACACCTGCAGTTAGATGCTTTCACTTGTAAATTACACTTGCAGAATTTCACTGCAGTCTAATAACAGATTTACACTTCAGTACATTGTGAATGTCCATAAATAAAACGGTTGCATTTTATTTTACAGTATGTGTACTAACATGTACTTATAGTGTACTTACAGTGTATTTATCTAAGAAAGTTCTGGTAACACAAGGTTACTACATGGGGTAGGGTTAGGTTTAGGGGCAGGTTCAGGGTTATTACCTAGTTATTACATAGTTATTGTAATTACTTCAATAAGTACATAGTATGTACATGAGGAACAGGACTGTAAAATAAAGTGCTACCAATAAAACTCCTGTGAAAAAGTAATGTGCTTAACTGTACTGAATGTGCACCTATATTGTATTTCACATTTGTTATTTATACTTTTAAAACTTATACTTAAGTGACTTAAACAGTGACTTTCATGACTGATTCTTACACCCACTTAAGTACATTTTTAAAAGTGCACTTTCTAATGTCAAATTAAGTTCATACATTTTAAATCATTATGTTTTAATCATCTTTTTTCATCCATTTAAGCAGTACACTTATTCTGATGTGTTGTCTAACATGCTAAACACATGGAAAGTAAAATTTTAACTGTAGTGTGCTATTCAATATTACTTTTAAAAGTTAATCTATTTTAAATGCACTAAATTACAACATCATCATCACAAATGTGTAATTACAAATATGTAAATACATGACATGACAAGTCTCAATAGAAATTATATTTTATAAAGTATATTTTTAGTTTATCATACTTTCAGCAGTACTTTAACCATATTTCAAACACAACATAATTATTAATGAAATTACAAACAAAGATGTACTTAAGTCCTACTTAAGTGGGTTGAAAACACTTCAGCTAATGTCCCTTGATTTAAATCTGAACACATTTAAATTTAATTGCAATAAAAAGCGTCTTTAAAAATATATATTAAGTTCACACTTAAGTATATTAAGTGACACATTATTTCATGGGGTCTTTGTTACACGTTACTTGTACTTACAATAGTAATAACTATACATTATGCATAATTACATGCAACTAACCCTAACCATTTAGTAAGTCTCAGTACTTAAATGTATAATTACACTATTACAAAGACTTTTAAAATAAAGTGTAACCTTAAATTATTTCCACAACAATACTCATTCAAATAATATTATTGAAAATAATAATAATATTAAGTATCCTATAATGTATTTCTTTTTCACAAGGGTCTCTCTCTGAATCTAGTCCAGTGTGATTCAGTGTGTTGATGTGTGAGTATGTGAGACTTACTCCAGCTGTATCCGTACTCATCCTCCTCTTCCTCATCAGGACCGTCATTATGAAGAACGAGTCTGTCGGGAATCTCCGTCAGCGTGTCCGAATCGGTTTCCCCGACATGTGGAACGACAGGCAGTGACAGGACGGGTGTCGACAGGAAGCTTTTTCCCTCCTCTCGATTCAGCTGGCACATATTAAAAAATATAACCCATTAAAAGATATCATTTATATCTAATTAGCATGTCATCTGTCAGCATGGCATCCTCGATTAGACCCATGAAATATGAAGCATAATGTAATCAAAATTACATTTAACACATTAATCTGTTCTTCATTTCTCAGCATGAAGAACCTACAGACCAAAACATGCTGCTGTTCTTTAAAATCCTTACAGATCATTCGTTATCCTGCTAAACTTAAGTAAGTATGATAAATATCATAGCTACAGTGTAAACTTTCGGTTACTCAACATACAATAATAAAATTACATTGTTACATTTGTAAGAGTCAAATGTTGTTCCAAATGTGATAACTTTGATATATGGAACTAAATTGGAGATGTTTCACAGAATGTTCATGCTGCTCTTTACCTTTCAGTCTGTTCTTGATACATTTTTTTTTTTGTCATTTTTTTTAATTTAAAAGCTCCTGGTCACTGTGTGGAAAAGAGCAGCAGGAGTATTCTGGTAAATATCTCCATGTGTGTTCCACAGAATAATGAAAATCATGCAGATTTATGTTTGCATGGGTAAAAATAACACGTCTTTGTGTTGTGCAAATACAAACTATTCCTTCAAAAAAGTCTGCTTTTTAGTTATGTTCATGTTTGCACATATCGGCATATACAGTTTATATATATATATATATATATATATATATATATATATATATATATATATATGAATTATTTATATACAAAATTAAATTCAATAGTGCAATGCAAAAAAATGAACTACTATAAATGTAATTTTTTTTTTAATAAATACATTTTATTTTTATTTGTATAATATTTATATATTTGTATCATTTATATATGTTACCATAGTGCAATGCAAACATTATTTTATGCATTATTATATAATTATATATAATATTACATAATTTAACAGAAAAGGAGAAAGAGGGTTTTAGGGCCATTTATATGCAAATTTTATGAAATCAGATGATCCATAACTGCATATAGGTGGGAGAGGAAACACACACACACACACACACACACACACAAGACACAAACCTTAAACGGTGTAGGAGTGAAAGGATTAGTCGGACATAGACGGAGGAAAGGTCTACTGTGAGTGTCAACGGCCTACAGAAAACAGAGAATAACCAGCACCAGTGAGACACACAGAGAGAGAGAGAGCGAGAGAGAGAGAGAGAGAGAGAGAGAGAGGGAGAGAGAAAGTGAGAGAGAGACAGAGGGAGAGCAAGTACGTGTTCAGACTAACTACAGCAGAGCACATTTAAAACATCATTTCCAGCACAAAATCTGTTCCTGAGTCAGTTTAGAACTGGCCTGAACACCAGCTGATCTACTGCTGACCTCTGACAGCTCACACACTTTCTGTCACTGATGGAATAGAACACTAGCGTACTACATAACTGAATATGAAGCAGTGTACACTGTACCGCCTGATAGTTCTGAAAACATTTCATATGCAACACTGTTTCATCACTCTGACTGTGTGTGGCGGATAGTCATCAGTTTGGAAATGAAAACAGTTAATTTTCCATTTTAATTAAATTGTATGTTTTATTTTATTAATTTATGTTTACTGTGTGCATTATAAATACAGTTTAAATAAAATAAAACATTAGATGAAAACCTTAACGTTAAAAGAATTATTTTAAAAAATATAATTTCAAGAACTAAAATTACTAAACCAAAATAATTATAAATTAAAGCTAAAAAAGAAATGCTGAATAAAAATAAAAACTGATAAAAATTACAAAAGCTAAAAATAAAAAAAATACTAAATACTATAAAAGTATATTATTAATACTAAAATAACACTGGCATGTCATCCAGTTATATGTTTACATAAATACACATACAGTACTATGCACAGTTTAGATGATATTCTGTACATTGCAGACATGGTAATAGAAGTTAGTATGTTATTCTGAACACTGTATGTTGTAGTCTCACGCAGCGCCTGAAGCATAATGCATGCAAAAACCGTGTCAGTTTAAATATGCATTGGCAGACTTTTACACAACTTCTTTTGCTAACAAATAAAGTTTTGTTTACGATGTAGTGGACTTCTATAACGAACTCGTCTGAAGAAGATCCGGTCTCTAAATTTGACAAAGTTTCCCAGATTAATGACCTTTTGAGGTCTGTATGAGACATCAGCGATGACTCCACCTTTTTATTATTAATTATGATTCATTTTGAGGCCTTATTATCCAGTCATTTGTGATTAGATACTGGATAAAATCACAGCATGCGTTTACATTCAACAGACTCGCTCTGAAATGCAAAGCTAGAGAAATCATATAACAGATATTTCCATGAGTTCTCCAAGCCTGAAAATCACAATTATAAAACTCTCCGGTATTACCAGGTTTTTCATGATTAGGAAACACTGCCTCAAGCACAACTTAGTATTAAATTTTTTAAATGAATGAATGAAACACTTGTGTGATTTACTAATTTACAGATCCTGGAACTATTTTTTTTACATTTTAGTTCTTAATTTTGGACTTAAAGATGCATTCACAAATCAGAGTTCAACTCACTGGGGGAAAATATTGTCAGTCAGTTCAATTAAAATCTTCACCAATTGATTTAATGATGAAGTAAAATAAAAAACAAAAAATTAGATGGAAAACGTAAAATAAAAAAGTTTTCTTGCAAACTGACTGAAATAAAATAAGCACTAACAATTACTAACATTAAAACTGAAAAATAAATAAGAATTTAAAAATAAATAAAAATAATTAATAAGTACTAAAAAAACAATTACAAGAGCTGGTTAATTTCCATTGCTCAAACAAATACTTTTTTTTTTTTTTGCGGTTAACACGAACTGTTGTTTTGAAATGTTCTGATTTTCAAACAGCTCTTTGTTGTAATGAAAAGCACTCCATTAATTCCTGAAAATATTCAGTTTCATAAATCTAGAGCAGTAACGGAGTCATACATCTGTGATGAAGATTCACTGGCGTCTGTCTGCTCACCTTCTCACTGCTGCTCTTCAGATCGAAGGCTGAGATGTCCTCTAGTGCATCCAGCGCAGATGTCTGCCGTTATTAAAAATTCAAGAAGAGTCCTCGTCAAACACAGTCCCACAAAAATACTCTACAAGACTTCAACAACATCATTAAACTCTAATGTCATTGACCAGCTCTCTGTTGGTCCAGAAGATCTGAAATGGGATGAAAGTCTCTCTTTATGGCCGCAGAGCCCCCCTCGTGTTTTGTACTTGTTGTTCAGAGTCATTGAAACAAAGCTACTTTTAAGAGCCATCTGCAGAGAGACATCTGCTGGGCGGGAATGAGGCACGGATCATTAATGCACATCTGGACAGAGACTTTATAAAGGTCTGATGAAGAGAAAGGACAGACCGCAGAGAGCCGGACTTTACAGGTGCCTTGATACAAGGGCTTTGCTCAGCTGAGAAATTCAACGACATGTTTCAGAGATTCAGCATTATTGCAATACATAAAAACCTCTAGTTTTGGGGTTTTTTGCAGGTTGAGATTTCAGCAAAAACAGTCGCGATGTGCGATATCATGATTTAAAACAGCTGTTTTGAGTCGGATCATGAAACCCATTTACACTTTAGGAAACTTATTTTGAAAAAGTACTTAAGTACTTAAGTGTGAATTGAATGCATTCGGACTCTTACTTTTGCATGTTAATTAGGATGAAATTGGATATCATTTGAAAGCTTGGTAACACTTTATTTTAAGGTGTCCTTGTTACACATACTTACTATTATAATAACAATTACTTATGCATAATTACATGCAAGTAACCCTAAAACAAACCCAAATCCTAACCTTAACCATATTGTAAGTACATGCAGTTAATTAATACTACTCAGTACTTAAATGTATAATTACACTGTAACAAGAACACCTTAAAATAAAGTGTAACTGACAGCTTAAACACTCACAATTCATCCTCCTCCACCTAGTTGGCAGTGTCAAGTGTCATATTACTAAATGTACTACCATATTTTATGATTAAAATGTTTTCTAATCTTGACAGATTAAAGTGACCTCTTTGTTTGTGATATCAACTTCAAATTTGGAACATAATTTAACAAGACAAATGGCTTTTGAGTATACAGCAATTTTAGATTCCAGAATAATTTAGTTATTCTTTTTAGAACAGTAAAATTCTTCAGCAATAATCTGCTGATTGTTTTCTATAAAAATAAATCAACCCTAGTTTAGAGGTTAACTTCTTTTTCACAAGGGACATTTTGATTCTACAGAGCATTTCATTGGACAAAAAGTCATATTTTCATTGCTAGTATATACTTAGACAACAATAAACATGGAAAACTTTGAGGAACAAGGATGAGTTTTCTAGAATGTGCCACTTGATAACCGTTCAACACATCAGATACACACACACACACACACACACACACACACACACACAGGCGTCTAACCTGCAGTGGTTTGTATGTAAAGCAGGGTTTGGGGTAAGGATGGAGGGGTTGCTCTGAGCGCTTCAGCTGTAGCTGGGCTACTGGAGGTTTCTACAAGCACAACACAGAAGGTTAGCAGCCAGAATCACCCTGCGCCAGGATATCAGCTTAAACACATTTCATCCTGTGAGACGAGTCATTAAAACATCTAATATGTAAACTAGAAGTGCCATTATTTTAAAAAGAGGCCTGTGGGTAAATCAAAGTAAGTGGAGGACGTGGCTCAGGACATTAACAGTGAAGCAGTTGAACTTTGGAGAGCCATAACAAAGTGTTACTTATTTAATCACATTTGATTGAGTTTGTAAATGTGTTTAAGTTGACTTACTGGCGAATCGTTACATTAAGCCGAGCTGAATGTGGGATGCTGGGAGCGGAGATAAGAGGGCCGAACAGAAATTACCTGACACTTTGGCACAGGGACACATTTTAAAACCGTCCCATATTTCTCTATGACAGGAGGTGATTCAAAACTATACAGAGAGTCAGGCTGAGAGACAGACAGACAGAAGATGAGGTGCAGAGCGAGAGACAGATGTCTTTCTGAGCACTAAACCGTATCAAAAGCGGTTGGTTAGTTAGTTAGTGCTGGGAGATATATTAAAGATTCACAATATATTCATGATTATGGAAGGATATTCCATATATATATATATATATATATATATATATATATATATATATATATATATATAATAAGGTAAACATCACTGATTACCACTACCTTTTAAAAAATGAAGTGTGTATAATTGGATTGAATGTGTACTTGTAGTGTTCTTCAAATTTTAAAAGTATATAAAAAAAATGTTCTTGCAGATAATACTTGCCATATTTTTCACAGACAAAATGAGTAATTGTGAAATTAAACATATATAAAGATGTGCTTAATGCTTACTTTTTAATTAAATACAATTCTTTGTGTTCCTTTAGCAAAAAAAATATATTTCTAACAAGATATTTACTGTATGCAACATTTTGAATACTTGAATACTCAGCAACAGTGTCTGTTCACTTCAAATTAGATTCCTCTGATTTTAAAAAATAAAAATAAAACACTGCAGAGCAAATATATAAACACTGAGCCATATGGCAAAAAATATCCTTAAATGTTGAGATTGTCAACAGAATGTAAACAGTTTTAATTTGATTTATTAAAATTTACTTAAACATCTAACTTTTTTTCTTAATAAGTGTTTTATTAAGTTTGATATTCAGTTAAAGCTATATCACCCAGCCACAGTTAGTATGCAGCTGTTATAAATGTGTTATAAACACCCACACGTGTTAACCAGCATCAATAAATGGATCAGCTCAGCAGAAGAGTGTATAGTGTGTGTGATACTGACTCTGTCTCTGTGAATGATGCTCTGCACCAGGAACACCACGGGGTTTCCAGCGTTACGGATGGCCTCCACCGCCTGCTCATGACTGGCATCACGCAGATCCGCTCCGCCCACCTGTCACACACACACACACACTCATATAATTTTTATAATTTAAAAGACATAGACATTTGACAATTGTAAGTAAATTCAAAACAAATGTAAAGAAAAGCAAGTGTAAAACATTTAAAATAATAAATAAAATGTTAAACTGTTTGGATTTCATCAAAGATGTGAGCTTGTATAAAGCTTGGTCAAATATCTTAAGGTATTTCCAGCATTTCTGCTGTGATTATGACAGAGCTGTTTGTTTTTATAATTTTATCTTATTAACAATAACTGAAAATATGTAAATAGCAAATTAATTAACTGCAATTCATTTTGTAACTCCAGATGTTTCAAGAACTGTATGTTATTCAATTAAAAACTAATCTGAGAGAAAATAAAAAGAAATATGACCTCTATTTACAACCAGATTTGGTGTTTTTTTAAATTACAGTTGGATAATTAATATATTAATAATAATTTATCACTAAGTAAGTGTGTATGTACCTCTAAAATCCTGTCTCCTGTCTTCAGTGTGCCATTGCGTCCCGCCGGACTGTCCTCCAGGACGTGTTTAATAAAGATGCCCCTCATCACTTCCCCATTGCTAAGGCGACTGCCCATGCCCCGCCCACCAACAATACTGATGCCCAGAGATTTCCCAGCTTCCCTGTGCAACTCCACTCTGAGCAAACACACACAGAACATTCATTTAACATCCAGTAATGCCAATTTGCAACATCATGATCAACATATTTTCATGACTTTCTCAAAGTTGTCTTCACTGATTTCTTTCTCATCATCATGATCCCACCTTCTGATTGAACAGCAACAAAATTTGCAAGCATATATATATATATATATATATATATATATATATATATATATATATTAACAGAACATATTTTGTCTGTTTCAATATGCCAAACTGTTTATAGCATACAGCCTATTTCATCAAAAATCTAATGACTGTAAATAGGTCATATAGCTCTAAAGTTATATGAAAATCCCAAATTTAAACTTATGGTGGCGCTAGAGGGTTCGAGTGAGAGAGCCCTAAACTGGTCTGATTGATGTTCATACCTTCCCTAATAAACGCACCAAATTTTGCTCCAATGGTTTTTAAGGGCTGCCATATAATCCCAGAGGAACTATAATTAGAATACCAACAGAAACCGATTTCTAATACATATCTAATCCTAATAGATATGCCCATGTTTTTCAATCACATGCAATTTTATTGGTCTGTCCTCACCTCCGTGGTAGATTCCAGCTGTTGGAAGCTGTTGTCTGTCGTTCACTCTCCTGTCCTTCTCCATCTTCTCTCTCTGGAAGATCTGAGACTGTCTGACTAAACACACAAACACAAAGCTCTCAGTTTTTGTCAGTTGTATGGCTGACAGGATGAAGTGTGAGTGGAGTACGTACTGTTGAGAGTCGTTTTTGCCATCAGAGAGATCTTCACTCTGGAGCTGCTGGCTCGCCCAGTATTCCTCTAAATATTCTGCAGGAACATACGTGATTCTGCACACACATAATCACAAGATTCATAAGCGGATGACATTTGACTCATCAGACCTGTCATCAACACTGCCGGAATCAAACTTCAAAGGAATCTCCCAGCTTAAACAGCATTTGTGACTTAATGGCCACTTGTTCTTCAGTAAAAAAAGAGGAGTCGATCAGCAATATGCAATAAATGAATTAAACTGAGCCTAACTTGCATTGAAGCACATCTTGTTTTTTTTCAGCATTATGGGTAATATGTGATATTCTTTGCCTATCTCTGCCCAAGGTGAACTCATAAATCAGTCAAGCGATTGTCAACAGCAGCCGGTGTTTTATGCGTTAGTAAATGAATGTCCCACAACAAGACATTTCTCAGTTTCATTTGCATTTCATCCAAAAAATTCAAACCAAAATAGTCTGACTCAACAGCGAGCCCGATAATTTAGCTTGAATTTTCATGTTTCTGGATCAGGAGTCAAAACAAAAATAGTTTTTTGCTTCATCAATTGACTGTAAGTGAAGATGACAGATCTAATGGAGAAAAATCAAACCTTGTTTTGAACAATTCATGCATACAGGCGGCGATATCAAGACATTAGGAGTCACGGCACATCGATGTGAATCAAATATTCATTAACCACACGTTCAGAGAAAACGCTTCATAAATGAACAACAATCGATGGCTGGAAATCAAATCATTGACGTGAGAGAGAGAGATGTTAGTCAAAGATGAACAACACAAAACACACCATGTTAGAAAGAAACGATGGTCTGGAATGTTAACGACGAACGACAGTCTCTTGAGAACACGAATGCATGTTACCAAGGAAACAGCATCCTGCTCAAACACTGCTTGATGAGGAAGCGCAGCATGATTGAGTTTGACTGGAACGTGAGTGTTAGGCATTAGTCGGGTCAAACCTACTATGCAGTACAATTCAAATTTGCCTTACAGTATTGGTTAAAATAGCACAATTAAAACCGAAGCACTCTCCTATCCTAACTTAATTTGAGATTCTTTGGTGTAGACCTCATACACTTAGCTTTAAGTAATCATGGGGCGAATTTGAAATCATTCACTACTTTGTTGTGCATAAATTTTAACCTTTTTTGCCATGTGCACTCACTTCTGAAATTAAAAACTATCAATTTAGCAAGTTAATTTTTAATTTATCTAGTTAAAATTATTTTAAGAAAACACGTTTCTTCAAAGCATACTTTTTTCACAAATGAATTAACTACAAATTACATTTCAACCTGTTTGTCTTTTGTAATATCACTTCAATAAATTTTTAACAAAGAATAATAAAAAAAAAAAAAAAAAAATATATATATATATATATATATATATATATATATATATATATATATATATATATATATATATAGTGGGAACACAACAACATCAAATATTTGTTTGTAAATATTTATTTATTTATTAATGTAAAAACAGGAATACTCTGAAATGTTATTACGATATTTCAAAATAAATAATTATAATTAACTGATACATTTCAACATTTTAAAATACATTTTAAAATGTAATAAATATTTAAAATGTACATTTTAAATACTTTCAATTATAATTTATTCCTGTATTTTCAGCATCCATAACTCCAGTATATGATTAATGTTCAAAGCAACTGTGCTGCTTAATATTTTAATAATAATGATTTAACAATTTTAACAGAGTAGAAATAAAATAAATAAACACTAAAATAATCACAAAAAGGTACTGCTTAACAGAAATGACCCAATAATGGAGATTTAGATTCAGCAGAAGACAGAAACTCATTCAGGTTTGGGATGAAATGAGGGAGAATAAATGATGCCAGAACTGTGTCCAGACTTTGAGCTGGTGTGTGATTAGAAGAGAATGGAAGCAGGGCTGCGGGCGGCCCGAACAATCAGATTTTTGGATAAAGCTCTGAGCGACAGCTCAAAACAAACACAAGCAGGGAGTGAGGACAGACAGCATGATGAAGGCAGTACTCACACAGAGACGGGGCTCAGCTCTTCCCCCGCAGCACCTGTGGATCTGGAAATGTGAAGAGTAGTTTACGGACACAGACGCCGCTGGCAGCGCGAGGCAAAATAAAGCCAGTCACTGCAGCTAGAACAAGCTCTCTGCTGCCAGACGGCTTCTGGGTCACCGTTGGACACTGATAAGCTTTGTTTTATGAATGTCTGTTTAACCTTTCACTGTGAATGTAAATCCTGAGCTCTGCCGAGGTTGATGGCTCTATTAAATTGGCAGCACCCATATAGTAAACCCTGACTGTACAAAAAGTACCACCAAAAGTAACCAGTTCGACAAGCTAGATGCAACCTAATCATATCGGTCTATGTGAAAATGTCTGGGGTCGGTACGATTTTTTTAGCTATATATAATATATATTTAACTCCCTGATGTCTAAGGGGGTTTTGGGGGCCTGGAGAAGTTTTGGCATGCTCTGACTTTTGTGCTTTTTTCAGTTGCTTATAAACATATACATGGCTAAAGTCTGAAAACACTGTATTCAATTTATTCCTGTATGTAATTAACTAATTTGATGCACAGCTTTATTTTCAGCATCATTCCTCCAGTCTTCATTGTCACATGATCTTCAGAAATCATTCTAATATGCTGATTTACTGCTCAAGAAACATTTCTGATTATCATCAATGTTGAAACGATATTCTTGTGGAAACTGTGACACATTTGATTTTCCAGGATTCAAAAATGAATAGAAAGTTCTAAAAGAACAACATTTATTTGTAAAATAATTGACCTCAGACTTTTGAACAGTGTAGTGGATGCCGCAAAAAAGCACTTATGTATATTATAATTGTTTTATGATTAATTAATAAGCACACCATGCAATTAATTTCATTAGAGTTGTTAATGAACTGACAGTCCTTCATGTATATTCATTTGGTTACTTCCCTCAGCAAATATTGATAAATGCGATTTATTTAATTATTAATCAGTATATAATGTTAGTTGTTCAATTAAATGATTAGAAGTTTTACAAAAGCTTCCATTTGTTAACACTGGTTAACTACATTAGTTAACATGACTAAAAATGAAAAAACACTACTAAAACATTTCTTAATCTTAGCTTAAATTAATTTGAACAATTATTAAGACATTATTGAAATCCAAAGCTGTATCTGTTAATATTATTTAATAAACCTGAGATGACATAAACTCTGAACAGTTAACAAGGATGTATAAATACTGTAATGCATGTATTGCTCATTGATAGTTTATGCAGTAAACAAATGTTAACTAATGTAGTCTTAATGAATAGCTTTTTGAAAAAACAAAACAAATGACACTCTTTCTGTTTAATATAAATAATATAAAACAATAAAACACAAACCTTTCTGAGAGTGTCTATAATTATCCACCTCTCAATAATACAGCGTCTGATTTGTGCCCGAGAAGTTGAACTGTGTGTGTGTGTCTCACCCCAGGTCTGGTCCGATCAGAGAGTGTCTGCGCAGCATGGCTCGCGCCTGAGCGTTTGTCAGGTTTCCCGTTGGTTCTCCGTTGATGGCCAGAATCAGGTCCCCGACCCCGAGACGCCCATCTCTGCTGATGGAGCCGCCGTGAATGATGCTGCGGATCAGCATCCCCGGCCCGTCCTTCAGCGCACACACCGTCATGCCTGAAACACACACGACCGGACGTGATGGCTGCCGTTTTTATGCCATGCCAGCTTCCTTGGCTATTTTTTAAAGGTGAAGAACAAGTTGAAATTTGCACTGAAATTTCATATATATATATATATATATATATATATATATATATATATATATATATATATATATATATATATATATATATATATATATTATATACTGTATATGTAAAAAAAAATCATGTTTTGTTATATGCATGTGTTGTAAGGATTTGCAACACTTGTGTTGTCAAACTGATGAAGATGTTTTCTTCATTTGCTGGTGTTTTTAATTTGCATGTGTTTTCTTAAGTCACAGCATGTTGAGCTCTCTCGGACGCCATACATTTCAAACACTGATTACTAACATACTTTATATTGTGTTGTGTGCATAAGAACATGATTACAGGTAATTCATGCAAAAAAAAAATGAATTATCACTAAATATAAATAAAGTAGAATGCAGACACAGACATTAAAGAAGGAATTATGAACCTCTGATGACTCTGTCATCTTGGTCTTCCATGAGGAGCACTTAGTGATGGATGTCGTAAAAAATCATCCGCCAGGAAATTAAATGCACTTTAATTGCAATCTTCTAGATCAAGAATGGGAGCCCATTAACACCTGTGACAGTAAAACTGAGTCCAGATCTAAAGCGGTGTAAAGCAGCCTCAAATGAATGCCAGATTTCCCTCAGCTGAATTTTCAATACCCTATTAGCGTATATTGGCAAAGCAGACTGTGTTCAATTGCTGCTTTGGGATAGAGGCGGCCCAAACTGCTGCTGTATGATCCCACGGCCAAACCCACATCTTAATCATTAGTGAAATCAGCAGCTGGGGAAAACTTCTCATCACATCACTTGCTGCATGTATACAGTAAGAAATATTCCCTTCATATTTTCCTGTTTTAAAGTGAGGTCAAATTTACCATTGCACAAAACTACAGTTGCAGAAAATATGATATTAATGACATAAAAAGCCACTTAAGTGACTTAAAAGAGAAACACTTTTATGAACACACTTAAGTAAAATGTTTAATTATTATAACTAAGTGAATTATTCAAGTTGTATTTTAAAGTTCCTTTAAATTCATTATGGTTTAATATTTTTGAATGGAAATGAAAATTAAGTATATTTTAGTAAATAAATGCTTATCAGTAAATTCAGTGCACTTTAATCACGTAATTATGAAATTACAAATTAATCACACATTTTTCTGTAATTAAAGGGATAATTCACCCCAAAATGAAACTTTTGTCATTAATCATTAACCCCCATGTCGTTCCAAAGCCATAAAAGCTTTGTTCATTTTCGGAACGCAATTAAAGATAGTTTGGATGAAAACTGGGAGGCTTGTGACTGTCCCATAAACTGCCAAGTAAATTACACTGTCAAAGTCCAGAAAAGTATGAAAAGCATCATCAGAATAGTCCATCTGCTATCAGTGTTTCAACTGTAACGTTATGAAGTGATGAGAATACTGTTTGTAAGTGAAGAAAACAAAAATAACGAAAAAAAAAAAAAAAAATATTCAACAATTCCTTTGACAAAGCTATCGCCGCACTGAAGACATGAGCACCGGTGACTCTTGTGGCAAGCTCGCAAGTTGTGGATATGGCAAGCCCCATATACATTTAATCACCTGCTTCTCGCATACGTCCTCCAGAGCACCCTCCAGTGCCAGCCCGCAGCTCAGATCTAATGGATATGGATTTACCCTCAGGTTTCTCGGCACCCATCCTCTCCCCAGATTCCACTCTAGGGCACTTCCCTGAGCTTCCTTCATCTCCTAAGTCTCATTAGCCTCCGCTGGTTCTGTCCAGCCCTTCTTCATCTCCTGAGCACCCAGAGTTAAGCCCACGGCCGGACTCCTGATCCTGAGTTAAGCCCAAGGAAGGCTCCAGATCCCCTGTCTAGCCCAGGGAGGGCTCCTGGCTACCAGTTAAGCCCAGGAAGGGCTCCGGTTTCACTGTTCAGCCCAGGAAGGGCTTCGGTTTCACTGTTAAACCCAGGGAGGGCTCCTGACCCCCAGTTAAGTCCAGTGTCAGCTCCAGCCCCAGAGCTCGCTCCAGTGTTGGCTCCAGCCCCAGAGCTCACTCCAGTGTCGGCTCCAGCCCAAGAGCTCACTCCAGTGTCGGCTCCAGCCCCAGAGCTCACTCCAGTGTCGGCTCCAGCCCCAGAGCTCGCTCCAGTGTCGGCTCCAGCCCCAGAGCTCGCTCCAGTGTCGGCTCCAGCCCCAGAGCTCGCTCCAGTGTCGGCTCCAGCCCCAGAGCTCACTCCAGTGTCAGCTCCAGCCCCAGAGCTCGCTCCAGAGATTGCTCCAGTGTCAGTTCCAGCCCAGAGCTCACTCCAGTGTCGGCTACATCCCCAGAGCTCGCTCCAGTGTTGGCTCCAGCCCCAGAGCTCGCTCCAGTGTTGGCTCCAGCCCCAGAGCTTGCTCCAGTGTCGGCTCCAGCCCCAGAGATTGCTCCAGTGTCGGCTCCTGCCCCAGAGCTTGCTCCAGTGTCGGCTCCAGCCCCAGAGCTTGCTCCAGTGTCGGCTCCAGCCCCAGAGATTGCTCCAGTGTCGGCTCCAGCCCCAGAGCTTGCTCCAGTGTTGGCTCCAGCCCCAGAGCTTGCTCCTGTGTCAGCTACATCCCCAGAGCTCGCTCCAGTGTCAGCTCCAGCCCCAGAGCTTGCTCCAGTGTCGGCTCCAGCCCCAGAGCTTGCTCCAGTGTTGGCTCCAGCCCCAGAGCTTGCTCCTGTGTCAGCTACATCCCCAGAGATTGCTCCAGTGTCAGCTCCAGCCCCAGAGCTCGCTCCAGTGTCGCCTCCATCCCCAGTGATTGCTCCAGTGTCGGCTCAAGGCCTGAGTTCAGCCCCGTAAGTTTCCCCAAGTATTTTTTTTTGGGAGGAGGGGGCAGTTGTAGAGGCCGAGGCAGGGGCTTGGGCTCTGCCTCCCCTGATCCGCCATGGCCGCAGAGTCTCCAGATCCGCCATGGCCACCCGAACTACCTGCTCTCCCATGGTCGTCCGAGCTCCCTGTGCTGCAATGGTTCCCCAAGCTCAATGCTTCACCCTGGAGGTCTTCCTTGACTCCACCCTGTTCCAGCCCTGAACCAATCTCCAGGGCGCCCACCCCCCTCCCCGGTGTTAGGGCTCGGGACCAGCCTTGGAAGTAATGTCACAGTTATGGACATCTGTTTTCCTGTTCTTCCTGGTTTTTCTTGTTTAGTTAATTGATTACTCCCCAACTGTTTCTGTTCTCCCTGATTACTTTCCATCAGTTAAATAATTTTAGTTTAACCAGTTTAATTATTCCAGCTACAGATGATCCGCCAGCTGAAATATCCACACACGTGATAGAGCCTACTGACCGGGACTCCCTCTTTATGTATTCAGACGTATTCGCTTTTGTAATGATGCAAAGCGTATGACCCAAACCACTCAAATTTATAAAACATTATTACAAGCTTAACATTGTGAAATGGGCCAAGGTAAGGAGATAGTAATATTTAAACACTGACTGGTTATATACTTGCTCAGTAATCCAGAAAAAGCAATGCAATGCAGCTTTAAGCATATTCTTTTAAAGTATATTATATCCACAGTAAGTACCATATTTTCCGGACTATAAGTCACACTTTTTTTCATAGTTTGGCTGGTCCTGAGACTTATAGTCAGGTGCGACTTATTTATCAAAATTAATTTGACATGAACCTTCTTGGGTCTAAATAAATGCGACTTATAGTCCAGTGCAACTTATATATGTTTTTTTCCTCATCATGACGTATTTTTGGACTGATGCGACTTATACTCAGGTGCGACTTATAGTCTGAAAAATGCGGTACTCTTTATAAAAGCATGCTAAAGTGTACTACTGTTTCATTAACACACTTCCTCACTGTTCTCATACCTAGACTGGAGTTGCCCTTGACCACAGTGATGGTCCTCTCAAAGCTGCTCCCCGCCACGGCGTTTAGCTGCTGGGCCTCATCTGAGGGTTCATCTGGAAGCAAATCCTCCTTCTGACAGGAGAAAAGAACAGAATCCTCATTAAAATGATATCAAAGACTGAAGTCAAGGATACAGAGTGATGAAAGAGGTCAGCAGGATGAGGCGGGATTGTGAGGGCCGAATCAGGAAGCAGGAATTATGGGTACAGATTATTGATACTATGGGAAATTAGCCATAATATTTGAGTGATGCTAAAAAAAAATGCACCACCACAGTGTCAGAGTTGGTCTGATGACTTTCCCTGTATTTACTTTCACTAAGTTCAACAGTTTGATGCCAGGAGAAGGACAGCACGATTTGGAGAAGAACCTACAACATTTAAAATGTTATTATTATTATTACTAAAAATATTAAAATGATAAATATTGCAATTGTATAATTTCATTGTAAAATATAAAATATGTAATAATAGTAATAATAATAATAAATTCACTGTGAAATGAAAAAAGAAAGTGATTATAGTTGTTATTAATATTATTACTACTATTATTATTATCATCATAATAATATTTGATACCAATATATTAAATAACGCCATTGTAAAAATTTACAGAAAATTGAAAGCTGAATATTTAATAATTATGATGATGATGATTATTATTATTCCTAAAAATATTAAACAATATAAGAATCACCATAATGATTTCAGGAATAATAATCATCATCATCATCATCATCATCAGCATCATCATCATAGTTATTAAATATTCAGCTTTCAATTTAAATTTCAAATAGCTGGCTATAAAGTTAAACTATCAAGTTCTGAAGCCGTCGAAGCTTCTCTCTCTTGAAGCAGCTGGTTTATAAGCGCTTCTCATGTGTAGGAAGATGGCTGGTATGTTTTGCGTTCCTAAATTTACATTTGAATTGACCAAAACTCACAGAACATGCGAGTTCATTAAGCAGTATTTAAAGTGAACCGAGTCGATCTGAGACACTGAAAACACGGATCATGAGCTGCTCACGAGTAAATGAAAACAGTGCTGTGACTCACAAGAAAACATGCAGTGCACATATTTATTTAATTAAATCACAGCCTTGGAGATTTGATAATCACATAAAACATGCTGTGATTTCAGTTTTGTGTCCATGAAGAGATAATAAATGAAAGAAAATGTTCAAGGAAAACTCCTGCGGGTAAGACAGACGTACGTAATTTCCCTTTCACAGCTTAACCGCTGATTTATATCCGCAATAAGAGTCAAATCAGATGCAGATGATCTCCTGATGAACAGCACCGTTAATGACCTGCAGGAGTGCAATAATGGGAGAGAGCAATTTCTGCCGAGACAGGGGAGCGTGTTTCTGAATGTAGCCATGATTCATACAGCTGTAATTGAGTTTGTTCATGCAGAATGATTCAAGAGGGACCGAATCACTCGCCTATGAATCTGAGCAGAGGCCTCCCAGAGCAGAAGCCATAAAAACACAAATAAACGCACAATTGATGGGACTCCACACAATATAGTCGCAAATTACAGCACAGAGAGCGGCTGGCCTGTGGCACGCTGGTCTGGAGCTGTGCGAGTCAATGTGGAAGTTCAGCAAATGACATGCATCAGACGTTTATTTAGGAAATAAACTGGTAAGGCTTTTTTAAGATCAGTTTTTTTCCCTTACTTCCTCTGTTTTCCCTCACCATCATGCCTCACCAAATAACACCCAGTTTAGATTTTATGTTCACATGGGCAGTTTTGAAACATAATGTACAGGATACAAAGAACTGATAAAACAATCCCAAAGGTGACTAAATCTGTGTGAGTTTCCTACATAAGACTGTGCGTACCTTCGGTGTGTTCTTCTGAAAGGTCAGATCAGCGCTGCAGATGCTGCCGTGCTCAGCAATCATCGACTGCAGCATCTCATCCTCCTCCAGAAAATGAGGATCAAATGCCTTTTCATCAGACAGGTCTAAATCACTAGAGTCGATCTGGAAGAGATGTTATGTAGATGAGAATGGTAATAGCATCAGAATGATCGTTGTTTTGTTTTGTGCTGCACTTCAAATTGTTTGTTAGGATAACCTCCAAAAAATCATCATGGACTTTTTAACTTTTTTCAAAGATGCCATGCGTGTCTTGCTAAGCTTGGAGTAAAATGTTCGGCATCTGTCTCCTATCAACGCTGATTTATTTTTGCTCCTACACAACATTGCACTACTAACATGCTTTGCACAGGAATGCTTTGGTTGTGTTTTATGAGCACTGACCACTGCAGGTTCAGCGCGGAACACAGCTTCATCCTCCTCATCACCATCACAGCCCTTCGTCAGCAGCAGAGCCGAGAAGATGAAGGAGGAAGAGCCATCCTCATCCTCAGTCTGTGAAGACAGGGTGACCATTCATTCTCTGATGATGAGCAGATCACATTAAGTTTGGGCGCTATGACCAGAACGAGTAGCTGTATAAAGCCGCGTTTCCACCGCAGGAACTTTACCCAGGAACTAGGGACTTGGTCCGGTACTTGGTGTGTTTCCACCGCAGGAACCAGGAACTAAATAAAGTTCCGGGTAAAAAAATGCCCCTCAGAAAGCCCCAGCTGGCGAGGTGGTACTTTTTCAGAGTTCCGGAACTTTCGGGGGCGGGACTTTGGCGCTAAACATGCTGATTGAGTTCACGCAGCATTGGTTGAGTTCAACCACCATTTATTCGGATCAACATTTTCAAAATATTACAGTTATTGTGTCATGAAATGTAATTTTAAAAGTATTTCAGGCGAGAATGTAGTTGTTTAAAACTCAAATATGTTGTTTATTTATAAAGACAGCGCCTATTTAAAAATGTGTTTCGCCGATCTCTGAGACGGTGAGCTCCACTCGATCAGCGGGAGCTCAGTAATCATCTATCCGCCGAGAAGCACCCTCACCTCGGCTAGACCTTATGATATGTGCCGCTGGCTCTGATGTGTCTTCAGTGGTTAAACATAAAATATAATTCAGCTGCGGAGTAAATCTAACAGGTTTTCTTTGGTCTGTATTCAATTTATCTATATGTTAAAATGAAAATACAAAAAAGGCAAATTTATATAATATTTCGTTTCATTGTAATGGCTGCATATACACATATCCCTGAACTAAGTATATTTCTGCAGCTGTTATTATGCTTAAATGAAAACCAAAGGAGGCAGTGATATTTGATATCATATTTCGTTTTATTGTAAATATACAGTAGGGAAAATTGCAGTAGCCAAGACGAGCTGACTGAAGTTATCAAGTATAATATATATATATAGTATATAGTTACGCTGCTGTTTATAGATTTACCGGACTTGCATCGTTGCGGACATCACACTCCCCAGTCGAATGCACAAAGTCTGAATTAACTACCGATGATGCACGTCCAAAATCAGCGTACTTTATTTTTTATTTTTTATCAGCGGTACTTTGTATTGAGAAACGCGCGCAGACCTACGTCACCAGTCATTTGCCTAATCTTCCCGGTACTTTACACCGCGGTGGAAACGCAAAAAGCAACAGTTCTGGGGGGAAAAAAGTTCCTGGGAAAAATGCTCCGGGTAATTTCGGTGGAAATGCGGCACAACATGATTACTGGATATATTATTAGATACTTAGGAAAATAATACTTTTTTTTCATTAAATCGATCAAAAGTGATAGTAAAGATATTTATAATGTCACAATAATATTTCTTTTTCGAAGCAATGCTGTTCTTTTGAACTTTATTTTCATCTGTGAATCATGGAAATTAAAACATATCACAGTTTCCACAAAAATAGTGGAAAAATAGTTTTGAAAAATGTATTATAATAATAATAAAAAAAGAGGATAAATTAGGTTCTTTGGTGAGGATATAAGACTTCTTTTGAACAATCATTTTAAGTTAAATAGCTATGTAAATATCCTTTAATTTATTTACTTTTTTTGAGTTCCACAAAATAAATACATTAATTAATTAATTAAAAAAATAATTAATAAATAAATGCTAGTGCCAGTAAATATTGGGGGAAGTTAAACTTTTTGTGTGAATTTATTTCACTAATTGCATTTCTTTGTTAATTTTAAAGTAATACACATGAATTGATTTAAATTGGTTAGAATCACTCGTTATTCAGTTTTAAATGTATAAACGTAACATACAAATCTTGAATTGTTTGAGACATGCCTACTCTGTATTTTCATATTGTTCTTTGTTATTATGATGCTTTATGCAATAATGCAAAGCAATCCTGCATACTGATGCCGTGCAGATATATATTTACTGCGCTACAGCAGAATCTCATTTCATCATAACACCCAGCCCAAGATCACAATATAAGACTGAATGTGATTTGATTTGGTTAGAAATCACTTTGCATGTTAGTAGTGCAAGGTTGGTTAGCGAGCTGAATCTTTTTTTTGGTCGATTTTGACATCATTAAAATTGATGATCACATCGAAGATTGGAAGTCTAAAGGTAAATATGAAAAAATGCTTTCTCCGTTTTCACTCCGCTTCTTGGAAGTGAGTCATTTGAACCATATTAAGAGGTGATGTTACCCTATCGCACTTGAGAGAGCAGAACAAAAGCATTCGGCACGCTCAGGCAGTCTAAGGGCCTCTCGTGAGATTAAATCTTCAGAAAAAAAGGCCTGATCAGATGACCCACAATGCACTTGACAACCCACCACACACGCTCCAAACCTCAAGGCCTCTGAGGAGAAAGAGAAGGAAAGATGCCAAAATGTGCACACAATCCCAGAATAATGGAGCCGAGATAACAGCCTTGGAAAGTTGAAGAGGTTAAGATAAACTACAGCCCCTGAGAGCTCTTCACAAAGATACAGACATGCTCCTCCAAGAAGATTTCATTTCCTGAGGCCTTAAAGGACTACAGACCCACATCATGAAAAATTCAAAGAACCTGTGAAAGGAATCCCGTTACTGCAGCCACGGGTTTCAATAACACAAAATCGTCCAGAGAAAAAAGCTGCTTTAGAAAGTAGAGGATAGTATTTCTTACGGGCAGTGGTTTGGCCACACCGATGCTTACGGCGCCCATGTTCGCTCCCTTCAGAGCCTGCACTGCTTCCTCCAAACTGGCACTCTCCAGGTTGATGTTGTTGACATACATGAGACGGTCTCCTGGCAACAATCGTCCGTCTCGCTCCGCTACGCCATCGGGAACTAACGATCTAATCACAATCACCGTCTTGAGGGGGTCCATTGGGTCCTGTACACATATGAACACACACACACACACACACGCACGCAAAGTGAGTATAATATTAACATAATTTCACTTTATTTTAGTAGGCCTCTTTAGATATTCTAGTAGCTGTAAGTAACTAATTAACTCATGTTAATTAACTACATGTTGACAAACCCACATTATTTGCAACTACATGCCAGCTAACTTCCATTTATTTGTAACGTCAACTAACTCCCATTAATTTGCAACGTCAACTCCCATTATTTTGCAACTACATTTCAACTAACTCCCATTATTTTGCAACTACATGTTGAATAACATTCATTAACTTGCAACTACGTTGACTAACTCACATTGGTTTGTGACTACGTGTCAACTTACTCATTAATTTTCAACTGCATGTGGAATAACTTGCGTTAATTTGCAACTACATGTTAACTAAGTCCCATTAATTTGCAACGATGTTAACTAACTCCCAATGATTTGCAACTACATGTCAATTAAATCACATTATTTTGCAACTACATGTCAACTTACTTGTGTAAATTTGCAACTGCATGTTGAATAGCTTGTATTCATTTGCAAATAAATGTCGACTTTGTCCTGTTATTTTGCAACAACATGTCAACTAATTCCCATTAATTTGCAATGTCAACTATCTCCCATTATTTTGCAACTACGTCAACTAACTTTGATTATTTTGCAACTAAATTCCAACCAAATCCCATTATTTTGCAACTACATGTTAACTAACTTTGATTAACTTGCAACTACATGTCAACTAACTCCAATTAATTTTCAACTATATCAATTAACTAATGTTAATTTTCAACTACATGTCAACTAACGCCCATTGGTTTGCAACCACATGTCAATTTACTTGTGTTAATTTGCAACTGCATGTCAACTTTCTCATGTTAATTTGCAACTGCACATGGAATAACTTGCGTTAATTCATTTGCAACTGCATGTTGAATAACTTGCATTATTTTGCAAATATATGTTGATTTAGTCCTGTTCATTTGCAATAACATGTCAACTAATTCCCATTTAATAAAATTTAAAGATTTGAAGCAAACTACAAGTGCACATTCAATTCTTCCTTTTCACAAGAGAATGGCTGCCACAATATAATATACAAACAATAAACCGATAACACATTAATATTGCATTATCCTCTCTTTTTGTACACAACAACAAACATACAGCACAACACGTTTAGTCTGAATCACAAAAAGATGACTTTCATAAGCCAGTTCTTTCAATCATTAAAAAAGACACACAATTCAACCTCAAACTCGTGAGTTACTGCTTTGTATTTGATGTGTGAGACATGCATAAATAAATAAAGAGCCCCTCCCATTCTCATGTGATGATCTAAATTTAGGAAGCTCCTCCCACTCTCTCACCTGATAATCCAGAATGCTGAAGCCCAGTCCGCTCTCTCCTTTCTCTAGTTCAATGTCCTGTATCTCCGTTTCCCACATCGCTAACGGCGTTCCGGTGGGCTCTTCAGTCACATGACTTTTCAGGCTGTCTTCTGGTTCGCCAGAGACAAGGAAATCCTCAAACTCAACCGGTACCTACACAAACAAGATGAACACAAACTTTCTTTGTAATAAAATCCCTAAAAATGGTTCATAATCATAAAACATCACCTTAAACTATCATATCTAACAGGGTGGATGCAAAACGTACAGCTTTTATTGATAGCTAGACTGTCATGCATTTAGGCATGAAGGTCTGTCCTCTGAGAGCGATTTGAGATGTTCAGAGATTATAATGGTGCACTGTAATCTGATATAATCCCAACAAAGAGAAGTCTGACTGAACCACTCAGCTTGTTGAACACACTAATGAAAAACATGAACTTTATTACTGTAAAAGCATGGTTATAAAACAGTTTTAGGTTGACAGGGGATCCGTTTGGTTCACCATTAAGTTGGTTTTGATTCAATAAATAATATCTGATTCAATTAACAATTATTAAAATAAACAGTGCATTTAAAATAAATTGTAGGACAATCTGTTTGTTAAATCTGGAAAGACGTTACTTACATAATGAATACGGGCTAAATTAGAGCATTTTTGGAAATTAAGTGTACTTCCACCATTAGATATTTAAATAAACATTTTGTTTATTTTCAAACATTTGCAAAAATGTATCACTATTTAATATATAATTGTTTCATTACAAATATTTTAATATTTAATTTATTATTGTTTAATTATTTAATTCTATAATTGATAAATGAAGATTGTATTATCATATTATTTAATTTATTATTATTTAATTTCTAAAAAAAAAAGAAAAAAAAAATAGAAATAGAGATCACTGAGAGAAATAGGAGTCAACCACTAATTATTAATGTCATCTAATTTTTCTAGAAATACTACATAAGGTCTATTTATGATAATAGGCCATTCATATTAAAATTAGATTTATTACATTATCCATTTTTTATTCTATTTTAATTCTGTTGGCATGGATACATTCAAAGTAAATAAAGAATGCAATTACAGTAAGGGTTTGTTTTGCAATAATGTCCGATTGAATATATATTATTATGTAATAATTATATAATTACATATTTAATCTTAAATATTACATATCTGATATTTAATGTAGGATTTAATGTACCTGAACAATGGAATCAGTGGCCACATCCTCTGGCTGTGGTTGGTCAGATTGGCTGTCAATCATTAAAGGGGCGGGTCTACAGCAGACCATGGTCACAGAAACAGGAAGTTCTTTCAGAATGTCAACAACCTCTTTATGAGTCTCTCCTCTGAGGGGAATGCCATTCACCTGAACAAACACATGCAAACGTAAAATATATGAACACTAAACATAAAACATCATTGCATAAAGCATCATAAGTGTGTGTTCATGCATTTGAAGAACATCACCAAATATTCAATTCTGAATCTGCCTTTGAAAAAAAAAACATATTAAAATTTTGGGTCAGAAAGATTTTGTAAAGTCATTAATCAATTTTTTTCATAAAATATCACAGTTTCCACAAAAATATTGTGCAGCACAACTGGTTCAACATTGATAATAATCAGAAAAGTTTCTTGAGCAGTAAATCATCATTAGAATGATTTCTGAAGATCATGTGACACTGAAGACTGGAGGAATGATGGTGAAAATTCAGCTGCGCATCACAGAAATAAATTACATTTTAAAAGATTTTCACATAGAAAACAGTATTTTTAAATTGTAATAATATTTCACAATATTATTGCTTTTACTGTATTTTTGATCAAATAAATTCAGCCTTGCTGAGTATTTACATGCTTTGCAGCTAATCAAATTGTCCAATATACATGATAAAAAGTACAGTATGTATTTCAAACAAAAGTTTACATGACTTTTAAAATGACAAAATTGTATATTCATATGTCTCTCGTATTGCTAGAAATGTAAATCTGATTGGGCAAACTGGATTAGTTCAAGAAATATGACACATACACAATCAGAATTGGAACAAATTCTAATACTAATTTTATTTTTGATGCATGTTGGTGGTGGGTTGTTTCAGACGGATGTGTTTTACCTCTAGCAGTTCGTCTCCACTACAGATTTTTCCCGATCGGCCGACCGGACCCTCAGGAAGCACTGAGCGGAGGATGTGACGGTCAGCACACACGTCCAGACTGATCCCTAAACCACTGTTCTCACTGAACTTCTCCACTTGAGCCACCTGAACACACATTAACACACAACTACAGACTTTAGAAGTCCCTTGTTCACTTTCTGAAGTGTGAAACAAGTGAAACTAATTCTGTCTTCAAACTAATTCAGTCCGTTCACTCCCCACAAAGTATTCACTCTGAATATACCCTTGTGAAAGAAGTGCACTTACTGCATTGAATGTGCACTTGCAGTGTACTTCAAATCTTAAAAGTATATTTTAAAAAACTGAACTACTAGAGAAAATGGTATGAATTAAATAAAAGGCCACTTAAGTGACTATTTTTCTTAATAAACTTTTTTTTTCCCATACAAGCTGCAATACAAATGCATTAAAGTATATTTTAGTTGACCACACATGCTTGTCAGTACATTCAACAGCATACTTTAACTATATTTCACAGACAATAGCATTATGAAATTACAAATAAAGATGTCCCTATTTAAGTCCTGTTTAAGTCCAATCTTAAGTTCAACTAACTGCATTTAATATGATTTTAAACTATGATACATTTTCATTTAATTGCAGTTAACATGCAAATAAGCGTCTGAAAATTACATTCTGTATGCACTTTTATGTATATTCTTTAAAAGTATATTATTTCTGTGATAAATACTCTTTTTAAAAGTTAGCAAAAGTTGGATTGGTTTTGTTTTAATGTGTGATAGATTTAAAAGAGTTACTCACAATCACTTCAGTGCAGACGCCGAGCTCGTTCTGCCACTTCTGCATTAGTGTGTGCTCCTCCACAGGACCTGAGAGAGACATGACAGCATTACCCACTGCTCTCTGTGAGTCGATTCGCTGATGTGACAAACATCTCTCACCGGCGCGTCTGTCTGGAGCTCTGACGGGTGAAGCAGTGACAGACTGAGGTTTGGCCTTTTCCTCTGGAGTGAGAAACACTCTCTCATCTAGACATGAAAACACAGGGGCATCAGTCTCTCTTCATATAATAACAGACTTCATGGGACTGTGATGAAAGGATGAGTGAGGGTTTTGACTCTAAATGTGGTGCGGTGGTTGTGGGACCGACTCACACACACACACACACACACACACACACACACAAAGGATCTATCAAACCTCCTCACTGTCTTTCTTATTGTGTTAAGAATAGGTATCAGCTCTGGCTTCACATATCACATATCTGTTGAAAAGCAATCACTCTGTCTTTAGGCATTAATCAGGATAAGATTTTTAAAAAGCCCTTGGATTATCTCAAAAGTGCAAAACACAACACTATAAGGAATATCATATCATCCCACAATGTAGAATTGGAAGAGATGTCGTGTGATATTTCAGATCTCTCTTTTGCATCATTATGTGAGCAGACTGCTAAAGTTATTACAGTTAATCACATAAAAAAACAATGCAATAACTGTTCTAACTAGTTCCAGGTTGATAACTGAACCCCAATCACATGTGAGGAAATGTGATGAGGTCATGTGACCGTGCAGAATACAGTTGTTACAGTTGAATACGATGTTTCACGCAGTCGTATTATCGTTAACCACAACTAAAATCATTTTCGCTAGCTGAAATAAAGCTAAAATATATAAATAAAATAAAATGTAAACATCGCAAGAAATCAGTTTAAGCATTAAAAATACTAAAAAGGAAATAATACAAAAATAAAATAAGGCCAAATAGAAATTAAAAAAACAAATACATATTACAGAAGCACATAACTCATAAAACTCAAATTAAATTACAAATCAAAAGTGAAAATCTAAAAATAAAAATCAATACCATAAATATTACTAAAATAACTATAGACCACCTAAAAGGGAACGTGTAATGTGTAACGCAGATCATTTTATTATTATTATCTTTTTTTATCAATATATATGTTAAGCAGACCATATGCATAATGCAAAAAAGCTGTTAGAGATAGCATATTGCATTAATGTTATTAATTAATAACATCGATATGGAGACCAGTATAGGAGTTATAGTTTTGAGGCAAAACAAAGGTTTTCGATATATATATGCACAAAATATTAAGTCAGTAAAGTTTTTTCACCACTTAATTTGCATTGAGCTCAGTGTTTGCATGTTTTATTTACTTTCGCAAGATTCACACTATAACACACGGCTCATGCAGATGATATATTTCTTCATTAATTTGCAGTTTTCTGCAGTTCAGTAATCGCATGAGGTCATGTTGCGGTGTCGATCCGATTGCACAGCTTTACTATTAGCTACTTAAAAATTCATTTAAATAGATGTGAGCGACTGATGTAGACAGCTTCATTCAGATTGCAGTTTGTTACCGTGCTCGGTGTTCGTTCGCTCCATTGTTGAGTTTCGTGATGCGCTGAGGATGGGTGTGGTCTCCATGGCGACAGGTGTGATTGACGGGCACACGTCCTCCAGGTTAAAGCCACGGCGGACGAGCTTCAGGTTTACCGTCTCACCCGTGTGTCTCAGGACCTCCACAGCCTGCTGGTTAGTGTAACCCTGGATGTTCAAACCGTCTACCTGCACACACACACACAAAATTGAAATTCAGAGAGAGAGAGAAAAAAAAAACTTTCTGAAACATAACTTTACCAATATATTTAATTTGTTAGATTTCTCTTCTCATACTGTTTTTTTGCAGACCCATAGCATATATGTACAGATGCACAATAACAGAAACACTCTGCATAAAAAGCCTTTTGAGTTTTTTAAGCACTGCAACACAAAACACGCATAAACAAGAGTCTTATCTGACACTTTCTTTGTGAAATAACTCACAGCTATGATCTGATCCCCAACATGAATTCGGCCGTCTTGCTCCACCGCGCTGTCCCTCGAAATGCTCTTCACGAATATTCCAGAGGGTTCTGTGACAGGAAATTACAGTCAGCGAAGGTTAAACGCTGTCTAAAATGAAGCACGCTAGAATGAGAATCTGCCTTAGAGTGAGAAAGAGAAATAGAAAACATTCAAGCACAGGTCTATCAGGAAAAAAACGAACAAAACAAAACAAACATGTATGCTATATTTCCTGTACATGAAGGCTTAACATGATAAAATCATTTTTTTTAAGAGCTGTTTCTTGCTCCAAAACCTGATGTAACTTACATGTAAAGGTAAACCTGACTGAAACTGCTTAAATGTCCTTAAATGCACATATAGAGTACTTCAGACCTCAGAAGTATATTTTTAACAATCTCGGCTAGAAAATAATCTAATATACTAACAAAAATGTTAAAAAGCACTGTTAAGTTCAGCTAATTGCATTTCAGATAAATTTAAACTATAATACATATTTATTTAAAGGTCCCGTTTTTCGTGTTTTCTTGAAGTTTTGATTGTGTTTACAGTGTGCAATATAACATGTGTTCAGGTTTCGCGTGTAAAAAAAACAGTATTTTTCACACAATTCACTTATCTGTATACCGCTGTTTTCACTGTCATAAAAACGGGCTGATGACTTCCTTGTTCTATGAAGTCCCTCCTTCAGAAATATGTAACGAGTTCTGATTGGGAACAGAGTTAAAAATAAATTGTAACCATTGATCTCTAAGTAAAGCGTCCCTGGGAAGGCCAAACGAAGGTGATTGGACTCCGAAATGAAAATAACAGCGTTTCGACGACATGGCGACAAACATACTCTTCAAACGCAACACTTCCTCTTCTCTGTGCGAGTGCAACAAGACCACGCCCCCTTTTTTGTGTATTCATGTGGACGGAGGTTAGTCAAAAAACTGTTTTAGTGACGTCATTACTGCGGGAACTAGAGGGCTGTAGTCCAAACGGGTCGTTTTTTGTAGGTGAATTCTGTTAAATAAAATATCTCGCATGACATTGAACTTTAAGCTTTGGAATTTTACAGATATTATTTATACTCTAACAACAACATTACGCACTAACTAAAGTTTGAAACATGGGATCACGAAGAACGGGACCTTTAATTGTAATTGACATGGAGTTAAGTGTCTGAAAACAGCACATTTAGTTCACACTTAAGTATATATTATTTCTGTAATAAGTACTCTTTTTTTAACATGCTAAAGTGTATCTTTTTCACAGGGTACTACTCACTAAAATTATACAACCCACCGTACAGACTATGTGATTTCAGACCATTTTGTGACACTTCTATATCCAGCAAACAATAACACTGAATCAATATTCAGCATTTGATGCGTCCACAGCTAACACTAACACTAACACTAACACTAACAAGACTTCTGCACTGTAAAAAAATAGTGTCATTTTAACAGTAAAATATTGTAAAACACTACATAAGAAAAACTGTTAAAAGGTTAACAGTAAGTTACCGTATTATAAACAGGGAAAAACTGGCAAAGATCTAACCAGACATTTCATGTAATTTTACAGTAAAATACGGTTAATTGTATAATTTTTAGAAATAAACAAAAACAAATCAACGTATAATTTACAGTAAAAAAACTGTAAACTGATATTCCCAGAATTCAGGAATCAGGAATTTGTAATGCCACTTGTGTTACTCCTTGCCTTTGCGTACTGACCGATTTTTTCATCTAGACTTACAACTTACATGTTACTTGTCAACTACTGTCAGCGATGTCCAAAAAGCAACAGACAAGCAGCTTCTTTGGCGTTTCGCCAGCTACAAAGAAATGCCAACTGGAGCCAGAGTCGAAAAAAAAGATTTGGCTCAAAAAGATGTGCAGTGGCTTGAAGCTAACGATGAGCATACTGAAATGTGGTGTAAGATTTGCCACTCAAATCGACATCTAGCAGACAAAACAGGTGCGTTTTATAAAGGCTCACAGAATTTCAACCATCCTTTATTTGACAAACATGAAAAGAGCAAGGAGCACACGAATGTGGTGCAAGCCATTGCTAATAAACATGCTGGCCAAGAAGAAATGTCTAGTCATCTACTTTCCAGATGGCGAAACAAGCTGAATGAAAGAACAGCGGCAAGCTCTGTTTAATGTTTTTCTCCTTGTCTTCCATTAAACACACACATCACATGTGTTCTTTTTCTGAGGATATTCAGTTACTGAAGCGGCTAGGAGTAAATGTCGGAGGTGCTTATCATTCACATGAAGGGGGCACAAGGATCATGTAAAGCATCGCCCACGCCATCAGCAGTGACAACTCCAGTGACTTGCTGCGGTTGGAGACACATTTTGTGCACACACACACTGGTGAATTGCGCAAAATCAGCTGATCGCAATGTTCCGTAGTGTGAGACATTAAATCGCTCTGTTGTCAAGCTGCTGCAGACTGCTGAACTGAAGAAGCTGTGTGAAGAAAATGGGATCTCCTTTATGAAACTGGGTAAGTTTCATAATATCAGATGGTCTGCATGGAGGCATGAAAAACTGTTAAAAATATCAAGACTATTGCCAGCCATTAAAATGCAACTGGCTACGAGTGATAACATTGACTTGCAGCATATCTGCACTGAGCGTTTTCAGTGCTTTCTGTCAAACATGCTTGACATTGGTAACATTTTGAAGACCACATCCATTAAGTTTCAGAAGGAAAAGCTGACCATTGGAGAATGTAAGGATGACCTTACGGTTGCCATTGGACAGTTCACACTGTTTCTAATGCTGATGCCGGCAGAGACAAGACTAACTTACTGAGAGGATTAATTGAAGAGTTTGAAATCAGATATGACTCCCTCAAGTCATGTGATCATTTCTTAGTATTTGATCCTTCAACATGGCCTCAGGAAATGCAAGACCTCCACAGTTTCGGAAACACAACAGTTTGCAGCATTTTCAAGAAATATGAGGCCACATTGCAACTTGACAAAGACACCACTGTGACAGAATGGATGCGCTTAAAGAAGGCAGGAAAACACCTGGGAGCCTCTTCTGTGTATGACTTGGTCCAAATAGTAAATACAAGTCACCCAGATGCTTACTCCAACATCAACAAGGTGGTTAAGCTGTCCCTTACACTGCCTTTAAGCAGTGCAGCTTGTGAGAGAGGATTCTCACATCTCAACATAATAAAAACCAAGTACAGATCCCGTCTGTCACATGCTCGTCTCTCAGCCCTGATGCAGATTCACCTGTCGAAGCAGACCACAGAGACATTTGACCCAAAGCAAGCTGTTGACCTGTGGATGGAGACAGCTATTCGTTGGCTAAACCAAGGACAGGGAAGTGCATCTGCAGCATCTTCATCATCCACCATGCAGGAAGCTGAAGGACAGTGGGGGTGACACTGAAGAGGGCAGTGAGGAAGACTGCACTTAAGACCACACTACATGATGAGGAAGTTTTAAATTCCAATATTTTATTCAGAATACAACATAAATGACATATCAAATGTTTAAACTGAGAAAATGTGTAATTTTAGGGAAAAAATAAGTTGATTTAAAATGTCATGGCATCAACACATCTCAAAAAAGTTGGAACAAGGCCACGTTTACCACTGCGTGGCATCCCCTCTTCTTTTTATAACAGTCTGCAAAGGTCTGGGGAATGATGAGACAAGTTACTCAAGTTTAGGAATAGGAATGTTGTCCCATTCTTGTCTAATACAGGCTTCTTGTTGCTCTTCCCTGAAAGAGACGACGTCTGGATGGGAGCATATGTTGTTCTAGAACTTGGATATACCTTTCAGCATTGATGGTGCCTTTCCAGATGTGTAAGCTGCCCATGCCACACACACTCATGCAACCTCATACCATCAGAGATGCAGGCTTCTGAACTGAGCGCTGATAACATATTGGGTTGTTCTTGTCCTCTTTAGTCAGGATGATACGGGGTCCAAGTTTTCCAAAAAGAACTTCAAATTTTGATTTGTCTGACCACAGAACAGTTTTCCACTTTGCTACAGTCCATTTTAAATGTGCCTTGGCCCAGAGAAAACGCCTGAGTTTCTGGATCATGTTTAGATATGGCTTCTTTTTTACCTATAGAGTTTAAGCCAGTAATGGCGAATGGCATGGTTGATTGTGTTCACTGACAATGTGTTCTGGAAGCCCATCTTGTGATTTCCATTACAGTATCATTCCTGTATGTGATGCAGTGCTGTCTAAGGGCCCCGAAGATCACGGGCATTTAGTATGGATGTGTTACGCACAGAGATTGTTCCAGATTCTCTGAACCTTTGGATGATATTATGCACTGTAGATTACGATAACTTCAAACCCTTTTCAATTGTTCTCTGGGAAACTCCTTTCTGATATTGCTCCACTATTTTTCGCCGCAGCACTGGGGAAATTGGTGATCCTCTGCCCATCTTGACTTCTGAGAGACTCTGAGAGGCACTTTTTATACCCAATCTTGTTGACAGTTGACCTAACAAGTTGTAAATTGGTCCTCCAGCTGTTCCTTAGATGTACATTTAACTTTTCCAGCCTCTTACTGCTACCTGTCCCAACTTTTTTGGAATGTGTAGCTCTCATGAAATCCAATATGAGCCAATATTTGGCATGACATTTCAAAATGTCTCACTGTCTACATTTGATATGTTAACTATATTCTATAGTGAATAAAATATAAGTTTATGAGATTTGTAAATTATTCCACTCCTTTTTTATTCACAGTTTGTACAGTGTCCCAACTTTTTTGGAATCGGGTTTATAAATATATATATATATATATATATATATATATATATATATATATATATATATTAATTGTTTTTTATTTTATTTTTTTTATAGTGTGGGGCTGCAACAACTGTAGTGACGGAAGCATTCGTTTGTTGAGTCTGCACATCAGTTCTGTTTATTAATACAGTTCAGTGCATGTTTCAATGCTCACCTGAGGTTTTGTCACCCACATACCCCGCGATGGTGATGCCTAACCCCTGAGCGTTTTTCGTCAAGCTCACATCGAAAGAGTCCTGCTCCTCTTCCTCGAAACCCTGCCAACAGACAAACACAGCAGTGAGAACAGAATGAGAGACAAGGAAAGAAAAGGAATCTGTGAAAGTCTTCATTATACCTCACATGCAAACACACAGTCAAGAGTCGTTCCTGTTACAGAGTTTATTTTATTTCTATAAAGAGCATATCAAACACTCTCTGGTCATACTCAGGCACTTTTCACTAATATTACTTGACTATTACACAATAAGAAGAACATTAATTGTCACAGTTAGCTTAGATGAGGTTCTTTTTTATATGTACCACAAAATATAATTAATAATTTCTGTTGCTAATTCTCATGTTTCTTCCTGTAGTATGATGTCTTTAAAGATCAGCAGCCAGTTGCAACAAACTCATTAGGCTAAGAAAACATTCCCTTGTAATTATTATTACTAACTTAATGGGTTTGTTGCACTGGCCTCAGGCTTTTGTTACTTACAGAGAAAACAGAACTAAGACTAACAGAATGAAAAGTGATATTGACGACTTAATACAATGATAAGCAATTCTCAAGAAAGCATTTTATGTTATTAAAGAAAGGACCTGCAATATTTCCTAATAAAATGCATATGTATTTTTTATTTTATAGTTAAGTGCACAAGACTCGGGAAGACTTGGCAAAGCAAATCATCCTCTCAAAAAGATGTAGAAAAATAAACGGAAATTCAATCTTCTATGGTTATTTAAGAAGACTAATGTGATCTCCCTCTTTAAATACTGAGGGTTTTATGTTTTTAATCAATATACTAGGACACAAACAATATTACAATAATGATTAGCTTAGAGGAGTGCAATTTTCTAGTGACAAATGAACTCCAACCGTTTCACCGTTTGTATCACTCCACTTGCCGCATTTCTCACAGCGAGTGTCATGATGGATGCCCAAATCCACTATCAATTTATAAATAATACTGTTTTTGTGACTTCCACTATTGTTCATCACATGCAGCTGTACCTGTTGCTCGGTGACGGTTGGCAGGGTGACAGGAGTGGAAGGAGCATCATCCGCTGTCCCGCGGCTGATGAGGAGTCGGACTCTATTTCCACATTGTTTCAAAACTTGAGCAACCTGCTCACTGCTCAGACCAAACAGATCTGTATCACCGATACGCAGGACGTGATCCCCACTTCGCAAGCGACCGTCCTAGAACCAGTGAAAGAGACGGTGAACTTCTGCATATTTCATAAACAGGTTTTATGACAACCATCACTGTTTTCATTCTTGGGTTGAATTCAAGTGAATGTGCTGATTAATTAATCAAATTAATCACAATAATTAATCAGTTGTGGCTAAGGAACTACCCCATGAAATTTAAGTTAATTTAAGGTCATTATTGTGTCAAATGGGAAAATCATTGTATAGACATTACAAAAAGTAGCTTTAGAAAGAAACATTTTGGTTCACCATTGCATAAATAATGAGAGTAAATGGATATTAATGTTTTTTTTTTTTTTTTTAATATTGAAATTTAAAAATACAATTATACTCTAAATATGAACTTATAACCGCAAATAGGTGAAAGTATTTCTCAGTATTTCTTAATGAGTGAGTCATTCATCCAGTGTATTCAAAAACAAGGCAAGTGACTGGATGCATCAGAAACCGTAGGCAGCTGACTTGCTTATGATTTTTATGCACAAAGGCACCTCATGCAACTGATTCGGACATGCTTTTGAAGCAGCGTAATGGTTTAATGATCTAGAATAAAATAAAACGAGCTTTGGTGATAACTAAGCAAATATTTAATTAATATAATACTGAATTCTGGCAATCTTTCTTTTTTTGGCTCGACCATCACGCAATAGAACGCACAGGATTGTGGGATATCAAAGGCAGCGAAGGATACATCTACATGAAGGTGTTTCAAGAGGCAGGAAGTGAAGCGAACATTTTTTATTCGAACGTGCCTTGATGCCTTCCTACCTTGAAACGTGTTCTCCAAAGGCAGCATTATCACAGCCTTTATGAATGAGTCACTGAGTCATTCGCTCACTTGATTTATTCAAAAATCAATATCACATCTACAATTACAGGTGTAAGAAAATATCGATACACGTGAGTATCGCAATATTTTGTTTGGCGATACCGTATTGATTCTCAAAAATGGAATATCGATATAAAAAAATAAATAAAAAAAACATACAAGATTTATGGCAGTTTCGTTTTCAGTTTATTTCCCCACCGCTAGATGGCAGTCTTCATCTCTGTACAAATCCTGAATGACAGGAAACGTTCGACCCGCGTCAAGAGGTATTTGTATTTATTTGTATTTGTATTTTGTATTTATTTTCCACGTTGAACCGACGAAACCGGGATGCGAGCACTGCACAAACTGCACAAAACGCTGCCAACATGAGAGTCATACTTCAAACTTATGTGCCCTCTAGAAGCTTACATTCTGCAAATGAACGTCACTTGATTCACACAGAGTCACTTTTAAGGACTTTTAAAACCCATCTCTTCCATATTTATTTGACCCTCTAATTTTAGCACTCACTATTCTAAGGGTGCTTTCACATCTCTAGTTCGGTTCATTTGGTCCGAACCAAGGGCAAACAAATATACATTGTAGCATTTTTCAGCTTTTTTGGTTCCTTTTCACACAACACTGATTGCTTTGGTCCGAACCAGTTGAAACGAATCAAAATGCAGTCACATTACGCGGATGCGGCTTGAAAACAAACGTTCTAATGCACAAACGGTGAACGTGCATCACTTGTAACTTCAAGCGGAGGCGTGCATTAATTCATCTGAACTCTTAATTATTTCTATGAGGCACCGCACCTCCTCACTACTCCAAGTTTGTCCACGAGCCGCCATGCTAAAGTGCAAACTCTCAACAAACACTTCCTCCTCCCATAATGCACAGCACAGCTGACTACGGCAGCTGGTTTAGTCCAAAAATTATCAGTACTTTTTGCAGTTGGGTCTGTTCGAGGTCGGATCACGTTCTCACCACAAACAGACCGCTCCAGACCTCATCTTCAAGCTGGTCCACTTTTGGTGCGCACCCGAGTGCGATTGCTGCTTTCACACCTGTCCAAATGAACCGCACCAAACAGGGAAACGAACTCTGGTTCGATTCAACCGAACTAAATGAAGCAGGTGTGAAAGCACCCTAACACTAGCTTGCTCTGTTCTTTTTCTATTATATCTGTTTTCTTTTTCTTTATTATATTATTTAAAAGCCCTTGCTAAGTGTACTGTGTTAAGCTAACTGAGACTTGTTATATCACTTACATATCATTGCTCTTTTGTTGTTTTGATTGTTTACATTGTCCTCATTTGTAAGTCGCTTTGGATAAAAACATCTACTAAATTACTAACTAAAACCTGTAAAATCCAAGTGGAAAGGTTCAATATCTGTATTAATTTTGTGACAAAATTGTACACTGAAACTGTGAACCTTTAAAGCAGGGTCTAATATACATATAAATATATATGTGTAGTCTTTTTATAAAAATAAATTGTATACGTATTATACATTTAACTATAGGATCCTGCAAGCACTTTAATTTATCCCCCTTTACTCATACTGCACAAAAAGTGGTTTAATAATGTTGAATGTTACAGGGATCACAATTTATACAGTAGTATCGCAACCCCTGTATCGTGATACGTATCGTATCACCAGATTCTTGGCAATACACAGCCCTATTTGCAATGGTGCGGATATTCGGGAAAAGAGCTGTCTTGCTTGTGCAATATTGCTAAACTATATCATATGATATAAATAAAAGACAAATTCTCATATAAGGGCATTTTTTACCCTCATATCTTGAATTTTAGGGGCATTTAAATGCATTCATATGCTAAATCACACAGTCAGTCATTCATCAACAACTCCATACAATGTAAGCACAGGTCTAGGTGACGCGGGTGCATTAAATGCGCTTTATTTAACATGTTATTTTTTTTCTAAAATAAATTGCACGTAATTAAATTGACAGCCCTACTTTTTTTTTACTTGTCTTTCTTTAATTGCTTGAAAGGAAAGCAAAAAAGTCAAGGACAGGACAACAGGTCAGAGCGTGGGGCATACAGACAGACAGAGACAGAAACACCACTGGTATTAACACTGCATAAAAAGGTCAAAGGTGCACTTACCTGGTCAGCGATGCCTCCAGGTAGGATCGTTTTGACAATAACGCCGGTGGTTTTACCGCCAACAATCCCGAAGCCCAAACCAGTTCCATCGTTCACCAACTCGATCGTCTCCACATGAGTCCAGTGGGCCTAAAATGGCACACAATGGGGTCAATTACAAATAAGGTTAACCATCATGATGATAAAAAGTAGTTAAATAGCTTAAATAGTTTGTGTCAAGTTCTCGGAATGTTCAAAATACGCAGTTGTTTTCAAAACACTTAAAACATTAGGGGAACATTCAAATTTATAATTTTGCAAACATTATAAGAACGTTACTTTTGAACGTTCTTGCTGGAAAACCACTTGTTTGTCACTTTGAGAGAAGATGTTCTGAGAATGTTCCTTGTTAGCTGGGTCACAGGGATCAAAATACAAGACCAACAAAAGAGATGTGACGCAGCCAGCACTCTAAGAGCACAACTCATGCTTTCCCTCTTTGGAAAACATTTCACGAATAATGCACGTTGTTCAAGTGACCATAACATGCCAGTCCTTTGACTGTTGAACTCATCACTCCAGTCTTAACTGGTGGTTCCTGATGGTCTATGCCAGTGGATGACCAATATCATTAGAGTCAGGAAGGCAACTCACCCACATGAAGGCAGATGACCACATTGCTGCTGCAAAGACGCCTGTGAAAGAGACTCCTTCAGGAGTGGCTCACGACACAGTTACGCTCCTGATGGAATGACACACCACCGGACACGAATGAAGACTATCACGTATCACGCAGGCACTAGAGATCACCTCCCTTTTTCCATGCTAGCTGATGATGCTATTCAGTGAAGTCTGAATTGCAAAACTGTGCTCTGTCTGTCTCAGTATTCATTTCCCAATGTGCAGAAGCTCCAAAAATGGTTTGAAGAAACATGACCCTGGACAACCAAAACAGTCTTAAGTGTCAATTTGTTGAAATTGAGATTTTATACATCATCTGAAAGCCTTCCATTGATGTATGGTTTGTTAGGATCGGACAATAAATGGCTGAGATACAATTATTTGAAAATCTGGAATCAGAAGGTGCAAAACAAATCTAAATACTGAGAAAATCGCCTTGAAATCGCCTTTATTTTGTCCAAATTAATTTTTAACAATGCATATTACTTATCAAAAAGTTTTGATATATTAACAGTAGAAAATCTACAAAATATCTCGATGGAACATGATGTTTGCTTAATATCCTAATGATTTTTTGCATAAAAGAAAAATCTATAATTTTGACCCACACAATGTTTTTTTTTTTTTGGCTATTGCTACAAATATACCCCAGAGACTTCAGACTGGTTTTGTGGTCCATTTTCCAGTTTCTCTGATAGCGTGTTTTGACTGTCGGTGTCTGTTTGATGCACAACATATGGATAAACTACAATAGATAAACACAATGTTGGATTAACCTGATATTGACTCTTAAATCTCAAGATCGATCTTTCAGTCTAAGCTGTTTTCTGTTGATCCATGAATTTAAACTAAACATTATTTACTGCACCTGCCATGCAATAATCACAATAGGCTTTGAGCTTTGTTACTTTAAGTTACTTTCAAAGTCTGTCAATTTTATCCCAAAATACAAAAAATTTAATGTGGTTTCGACGCTCTTTAATGTGGCAAGATACATCACTTTTTTATTTTCCATTTCAGTTATCAGCCAAGTGCATCTTGATTTTTCCGGTTATTATCATTTTGGTGCATCACTAGTAAATCTAGCACAAAGAAGTCAGGAAAACAAACTTGTGTGATGACAAAAGCAGGCCAAAACAAAGCTGCTTTGGAGTTCAGAGCTGCTTGACATTGGAAACTTTCCAGAAAAGTAGGATCCGGTTGGTAAACACCTTTAAACTCTAGTTACTCTGTGGTGATTCAAAAGTATGTAAGTGAGTTTGGGGTCTTCACATTTTTTTTCAGCGAGAGCCTGGTAGGGCATCACTCGATGCAGACAATTTCTTTTTATTCTGACGATTATTGTTTTTTACTCTTAACAACTTTGAGTGCTTTATCCAGTTCACAGATGTTAGGAACAATAACTTTGAAGTTCAAAGAAACTGCAAGATCTCCGATCCCGAAAGCAGGACAGCAGGGGGCCGAATCCTTTTATAAAGGGCTGTGTCACATCTCTGTTATGTGCTGCTCCCCACTAAGCACAGCAGGAATATTCACAGGCTTAGTCATACCTTGGTTCTCAGGAGGCATGAAACAGAACTTTTATACCACTTTCAACAATATATTTGTCATTCAAGTTGCATAACCAGAAAAAAATTAATAGAATAGTTCCCTTGTTTTCCATGAATAGAGTGCTTTTTTATAACATTTCCCTTTTTGAATTATGATGAAAAGTGTTGTGCAACCCAATATTTTTGTTTTGAAGATTTTGTTTTGAATTCAGGATTATATGATGAAAAAAATATTGTAAACAGAAATTATAAATGTTTTGCTGTCACTTTCAACCAGTTTTATGCATCCTTGATGTATAAAAAAAAATCTTCAGTCGTTGTTTTATTACTCAGAACCATTGAATGGTAGTCTATAATAATAATTTTCAACTGTTTTCAAAACTGATGATAATCAGAAATGTTTCTAGAGCAGTAAATCCTCATATTAGAATGATTTCTGAAGATCATGTGACACTGAAGACTGGAGGAATGATGCTGAAAATACAGATTTGATCACAGAAATAAATTACATTTGAACAGGTATTCACATGGAAAACATCTATTTAAAATTGTAATAATATTTCACAATTTTACTGTTTTTACTGTACTTTTAATCAAATAAATGCAGCCTTGGTGAGCAGAAGAGACTCCTTTCAAATAAAAAAATTAGTCCAACCCAATGAATATTATCTATCTATCTATCTATCTATCTATCTATCTATCTATCTATCTATCTATCTATCTATCTATCTATCTATCTATCTATCTCTCTCTCTCTCTCTTTCTCTCTCTCTCTCTCTCTCTCTCTCTCTCTCTCTCTCTCTCTCTCTATATATATATATATATATATATGTGTGTGTGTGTGTGTGTGTGTGTGTGTGTGTGTGTGTGTGTGTCTCACCGCACTGGAGTGAGCTGAAAGTGTGCTGGCAGCACTGGGAGTCCTGGACACCACGGGGCTGGAGAGCTGTGGGACGGGTCCGCGGGCGACAGTGAGGCTCACGCAGTCCGACGCTCGCTGCAGGAGAACGATGGCCTGCTGGTGACTGACGCTCTGATCCAACGGCTGACCGTTAATCGCCAGTATCTGATCTCCCTCCTTTAGTTTTCCATCACTGGAATAGAGGAACATATGTTTAACAACCAAAAACTGTACTGAGATCAACTCCAGATCACTGCAGAGCAAAGAACGTGACGGGTTTCAAGTTTCAAGTGAGCTTGACATTTTTGAGACTGAGTTTAGCATGACTTGAAGGGATTTAGGTGAACAGTTCCTTAAAGCTGCAGTAGGGAACTTTTGTAAAAATATATTTTTTACATATTTATTAAACCTGTCATTATGTCCTGACAGTAGAATATGAGACAGATAATCTGTGAAAAAACCAAGCTCCTCTGGCTCCTCCCAGTGTCCTATTGCCATTTGCAGAAATACATCCGCTCCCGGTAAAAAACAACCAATCAGAGCTGCGGTCCGTAACTTTTTTTGTTTTCAAAATGTAGAAAAATGTATATAATAAGCAAGTACACCATGAATCCATTTTTCCAAACCGTGTTTTTAGCTTGTCCTGAATCACTAGGGTGCACCTATAATAAGTGTTTACATTCAGACTATTTTAGATTGCTTCGGGGATACCGCGGCGGAGTAACCCAGTACCTTTGTGATTCTTCATAGACATAAACAGAGAGAAGTAGTTCCGGCTACGATGTTCTTCCACAAGACGCAAGCAGTTCTGTTTATTAACCACTAGAGCGTCAAAAGTTACCGACTGCCACTTTAAGCATATTCTTTTAAAGTATATTACTTCTTTAACAAATTCTCTTTTTACATTTTTGTGTAAAAGTTTAATTGTTTTTCACAAGGAAATAAATGTGAATGGTGACCTAATGGTTGAACTAAGCACACTGTTATTGTAGTACAATGTAAGATATATTTGTAGATTTCTGTGGGCCACATAATAAGCAGACAGAGATTTGCTTGCACAAGGAGGCACCAAACTGCTAAAAAGCACTAACATGTCAGCAAACTAGCTTGAGCAGTGAATTTGAACAAAAAATGCTGACGTGACATGAACTGGTGACACATTTGTGATTAAGATTAGAACCGCAGCAGCTCTTTCAAATATGAGTAATCTTTATTTATAAAATGGGAACAAACTAGAAGAGCTGTGTGTACAAATGACTGATCATCTGACAGTGTGTGTGTGTGTGTGTGCTCTTGTTTTTGTGACATATCAGGACACAACTCTGTATAATGACATGGGTATGACACAGGTATTACAAGGAGAGGGTGACTTATGAGGACATGAGCCATGTCCCCATTTTTCAAAACGCTTATAAATCATACAGAATGAGTTTTTTTGAGAAAGTAAAAATGCACAAAGTTTCCTGTGAGGGTTAGGTGTAGAGTTGGTGAAGGGCGATAGAATATACAGTTTCTACAGTATAAAAACCATTACGCCTATGGGATGAACCCACTTTTTAAATGTGTGTGTGTGTGTGTGTGTGTGTATGTGTTCTGACCTGTATGCCACACTTCCAGCTTGTATCTCCTGAATGAAGATGCCAAGTTCTCCACGGTTCTCACTACACAAGCCAACAACACTGAAGCCCAAACCACCTGATACCGGCTTCAGCAGGTCGATTTGAGTCACGTACCGACCCTACACACACACACACACACACACACACAGAGAGAGAGAACAACAACAACACATACAGTCACAATCACACATCAGTTTGAATTCGCTCTCAGAAAGTAAATGACTAAATGTGTGGTATCTTATTGACTATTAAAGCGCCATATGAGAGTTTAGGGGTTAAATGGTGAATGATACAGAGATGAATGTGCTGTGTCACCTGAGCCATGGAGCGGATGATGTGTTTGTACTCTTCAGATGAAGGTTGTCCATTGAGCTGAGCTGAGAATCCTTCATCGCTGTCCTTCAGATCAGGGTTAATATATGGAGTCTGAGAGAAACAGAAAAACAGCCCAAATTACTCCTCGCTCTGTGTGTTTTCCAAGTGTTTAGCTTCTTACACTGAGCATCTAAAAATATAAATAGTCCTGAGAGCGCGTGGAAAACTCATTTGTTTTGATCATTTCGGGTGATAATTTGTCCTCCCAGCCATCTGCGCACACATGTTTTTCATTACATTCAGGAGCTGCTTAATTAACTTTTTATTTCCCTCCCCGACTCGATCGCACGCTCCTGATGAAGTACGATCCATTTCACATCAATTACCGCGACAAAACGTGCCCCAAAAAAAGCATCTCTCTGTGAGAAAAATAACAAGCACTTCACATTGCAGTGTGTAAAGTAATTTCCTTAAAACATTTGCTGTTTGCTTGAATTTAATTGCTTATTAAACCACTCCAGTGATTTACAGCTCCGTCCTTGCTGTTATATCAGCATTTCTGAGTCTTTTCCACAAGAACATCTCACGATGCTAATTTATCAAAACAATAGTTCACTCAAAAATGAGAATTCTGTCATTTATTATTTATTCACCCAAAGAAAGAAAAGTTTTGACGGTAGCTATTCACTTCCACTGTATTTCTTTCCATACTATGGAAGTCAATGGCTACACTCTAAAAAATGCTGGGTTGTTTTAACCCAAATTTGGGTCAAATATGGAGTAACCCAACCATTGGGTTACATTTTTACATTACATTGTTTTACCCAAAAGTTGGGTTAGTCCAAATGTGTAACATCACCTTTTGGTAAAATATCTTATTTTGCGTTCAACAGAAGACAGAAACAATGGATTTGGAATGAGTAAATGATGACAGGATTTCCATTTTTGGGGCGAACTCTCTTTAACAAACTATGGCAAGTTCTGCAGGTTTTATACGGCTCTTCTGTGCACTTCACTCTGCTGCAGTAAACATTAATGTTCATAAACCTCTCCCAGAGGCTCTTCAGATTAAGCGCCGCAGAATCTCAGCTCGGTTGCTGATCGTGCACAAGCTTTGAATGCGCTCTAAACTATGTCAGCTCTGCGAGAGTGTGTATTTGTTGGGCTTCTTGTGTAAGAGGATTAGGCCTCCAGTTTGGCTCGTCTGCGTTTCAGAAATTACTTCTGCTCCACTTCACACATGAACCCACATCTCTCTCTCTCTCTCTCGCTCTCTCTCTCTCTCTCTGCATTCTGGTAACTACAGCAACACAGACAAAGCCAGACGCAGCAGTTGGCATGTTAGCATGGAGAGACGTCAACAGACCGGAAGAAAATGTTCTCAGGTTATTAAAAGGTGTTTGCTAAAAGCAATCATGATGTTTCATTTTGCCTAAGTAACAAACTTCCTATAGCAAATGCATGTAACAATCTACTTTTGTCTCTCTCCACTTGTGAAAAAAAGCACACTTTAGAATACTGTAAAAAATAGCACTTATTATGGAAATAGGTATGTATGCTTAAGTGTGAACTAAACGTATTGCAAGTTTTTGTATTATGCAAGTAAATGTATTATAGTTTTAATATGTTAAATGAGAGTTTCTGACCCACTTAAGTAGAACTTAAGTACATCTTTATATGTAATTATATTATTACTTCTATTGTCTTTGAAATATGATTAAGTGTACCAACAAGCATTTATGATAAACTAAAATATACTTTAATTTCACTTTCATTAAAATGTGTCTGTCATGCATTTAATATTTATTTGTAATGATTAAGTTTCAATTTAGAGCATAAAATAAACAACACACAAAAGTTAAAGTGATAATCTAGTACTTAACATGTTTTTAAAAGTGCACTTAAGTGTGTTCAGAAACAGTCATTAAAGTAAAATGTATTACAATCCACCAATGTGTGTCTCTCCACTTGTGAAAAAAGCTAAACTTTAGAATACTGTTAAAAATAGCAATTATTATGGAAATAGGTATGTATGCTTAATGCGTAAAATGTATTATAGTTTAAATATGTTAAATGAGAGTTTTTGACCCACTTAAGTAGAACTTAAGTACATCTTTATATGTAATTCTATAATTACTTCTATTGTCTTTAAAATATGGTTAAGGTGCTTCTGAGTGTACCAACAAGCATTTATGATAAACTAAAATATACTTTAATGTCACTTCTATTAAAATTCGTCTGTAATGTAGTTAATATATATTTGTAATGATGAAGTTGCATTTGAGTATGAAACAAACAACACACAAAAGTTAAAGTGATAATCTAGTACTTAACATGTTTTTAAAAGTGCACTTAAGTGTGTTCAGAAACAGTCATGAAAGTGTCTCTCTTTAAGTCACTTAAGTGGTCTTTTATTTTATTTTATTTATATTATATTATCTGCATATTTAAGTAGATTACAAGTGCACTGTCTATACAACTAAGCTCAATTCTTTTCCCCAGCTCTGTTCTATATGAGTCCATAACTTTTAGACTGACTTTAGATGGTTTCCTTCTTCCACACGCTGTTAACAGTGTTCTTCTCTGCGGTTCATAAGTATGTGAGTGAAGAGAGCACGAGGGGACGCCGCTGGGGATTTGATAATCTCCATTCCTCTGTTCCAGCATAACTCGCATACTTCAGACCGAACGGCTGCCGGTGCCAAACTCTCCAAGTCCACACAGAGCTCCAAAACCCCTAAATCTGCCCGAGCAGTGAAGCTTCTCCCTAAATAATAAGGCTGCGTCTTACTTCTGAATATTTCACAGCATTTGTATTGTTTGGGATTTGAATAATCATCTAATCTCAATCAGATCAGGGCAGCAAAGATTCAAAGCAGACTGTCAAAACATGTCATTGAATAATTAACGGAGACACAAATTTTAAGATTAGTTGTGATTACAGCATGTCTGAAATGACCAAATACATGAGTCTCTCTCCCTCTCTCTTTATATATAAACTTATATATATATATATATATATATATATATATATATATATATATATGTTTTTTGAAAGTCTCTTCGGTTCATCTAGGCTGCATTTATTTGATCCAAAATACAGTGAAATTGTGAAATATTTTTACAATTTAAAATAACTTCCTTCTGTGTGAATATATTGTAAAATGTGATTTATTTCTGTGATCAATGCTGTATTTTCAGCATCATTGCTCCAGTCTTCAGTGTCACATGATTTTCAGAAATCATTTTAATGTGCTGATTTGTTGCTAGGTATTATCAATTACTATTGGTGGTCAAGTATTAATAACGACACTTATTATCATAAATGTTGAAAACATACAACATTTTCAAAAGTACAGCATTATAGTACAGCATTAGCGTTATATGCATCCTTGCTTAATATTTTTTTTGTTTTTTTTTAAAATATAAAATAAACTTTATATATATATAATATCATACACATTTCAAGCAGTAATATTCCACATTTTCGTCACATGATCACACATGTAGCCACCAAGTTAAATGCAAACTCCAATTCATGAACAAATCCATCTGATTTCTGAACAAATTATTAGGTCCAAATTTGTTTTGAAATGTTTTGTAGTTAGAGAAATATGATTTTGTGTTGTGTTGTGTTTTGTTCTTACATGCTCCTTCAGGTGCTGCACTGATTTCTGCAGCGCGAGGATCTGGTGAAACAGAGGACTCTGCAGAACCGCCTTCAGAAGATTCAGCTTCTCCTCGGCAGGAACGTCTGCTCCCTTTTCTTTCAAGCGAGACTGTAACCTCTCCACGGCCTGCAGACAACGCTGGGTATCTGTCACACACACACACACACACACACACCTGTAATGACACTCTGGAGACCACCGCCAGAAATGATTTCCAATCACAGACACTATTCCTGCATCGCCAGCCGTTTGTTCACTAAAGCGGTGATAGATCCGTCAGTCTGAGATGAGCTGCGCTAGAAATGTTTTCTATAATTCACTTTCTTTCTCACACTGGTACATTATCCGCTTCAATATTCAAGGAATATTTCAATAATTGAGGGAAGAGTGCATTCCCATCCATTCATGTCCGGAGTGTTTTCTGTGGAGGATTTCACTGCTGTGAGGAGGTGCTTTGTCTTTTAATGGCACAGCCTGATGCCTCGTGGGTACAGACGATATATCATGCATTCCTCTCACTGAACAAGAGCAAGAGAAAAGCCAGTGATTCACAGTGGAAAAAGCTGGAGCAACTCGCTCATGGCTGTCTTAAAAACTGGTCGGGACAATTTATAGGATAGAGCTTTTTAATTACACTGTGCTCATATTACATAATATGATCTTTGACTGTTGAGCACTAATTTAAGAGATCTGGACTGCATTTCACAATATTGTACACCTATGTACATTCAAATAAATATTTAGGCCTAAATTTAACATGCATGTAAAATATGCATCCGTTAACTTAATGCGATGCATATTTGTCAGTCACACGTATATAGGTCAGATTTTTGTAATAGAACTAATAACCTAAAGGTAAATAAACAATAACCGGCTTTATTTGTTTATCATTAATAAATCTGATTTGTTTAAACTGCATACTTTTTAACTAACTAAACATAGCTTATTTCAGAGTTGGTCATATTTTATGCTTATATAGACACATTTAATCTTAATATGTTCATTAATAGATTTTTATAGAAGCCCGTTTCCATCATGGAATAAAAAAATGAAACAACGCAACTTTTTATCTCAAGATTTTTCTCACAATTGCAAGGTTAAATTCTGATGTATTTCTCAGAATTGTGAGTTATAAATTAAAAATATATATTTATAGACTTTTTTTCTTACAACTGTGTTTATATCTCTCAATTCTGACTATCTAACACACAATCGTGAGTTTACATCTTTCAATTCTGAGAATAAAAGTCAGAATTGTGAGTTTATATCATAAAACTAGTTGGAATCACAATATGTCCGAAAAGAAGTCTGAATTGTGAGAGATTGTGAGAGACTTTTTTATTCGGTGGTCGAAACAGGCTTCCATAGATTTCTGCTGATTCTAAGCTTTTCAAATAAATGCATTTTTTAAATAAAAATCTGACTTGTTTCAAACCTGTTTTTTTCTGACAGGTTTCATTAACGTGTGACTGGCAAACTGCATCACTTTAAGTTCATTAGTTTAAGTTAAATCTGTGTAATTCAAATGGACAGCAATTTTTAAGTAATAAAAATACATCAAGCCAAAGGTTTGTACAATCTCCTTATGCTGTGGGAAGCACAGCCCAGGGCTGTATTTGCTCATTTCCGACTCAAAGCTCAAAGTACTCTCTCTCTCTCTCTCTCTCTCTCTCCATGTATTGGTGTCTTGCTCTGTGTATGCATCAGTTCTTCCGCTCGAGGCTGCAGGTTTGTGTGCAGCAGCGGTCCAGATCATATCCATCCTCTCAGTGTGTGTGTGTGGAGTGTGTGAACCTCTTCAGAAACCACTGACTGTAAACAGTCCCACAACAAGCAGCAAGCGCAAGCACACTCTCACACGGAGTCAAACTCTCTCTCTTTCTTTCAGCTTTTTTTGGTTTCCTTTCTGCTGTATATTTTTGGGACTGTCATGGAATGTTATGAAGATCAGGTAACTCCAGCACTTATACACCGAACATCGCCAGCAGCACACTTATGACTACTCTTCGACAAGATGTTCGACATAAAAAACCAAACTACCGTCTTATAAAGGATCACATGGATTGATCTGGCAAAACGTTTCAAGAACTTGTCCAGGTCATATTTCAGTCCAGTTGAATTATTATTATTTTTAAGAATTATGTTTTGTTTGTTTTATTTTTCCTGGTTAAATACTTGCTGCACTTTCCAAAACTGTCCCTCTCTCTGCTCCTCAAGCCACTTTGGACAAAGCATCTGCTTAAGGCAAAAATTCATAATTGTTACTAGCAAATGATATATATATATATATACATACACATATATATATCATCTTGTCTCGTCGTTTCATTCTACAGAGAAACGTAACTACCCTCTGGTTCGCAACCCATTACCCACAATCCTCTACAGTTCAGACATCAGAGGCTATAGTTCCACAGAAATGCAAAAATAAATGGACTTACCCATTGTTTCGATCATGTTACACTTCCTTCCTCTCTCTGTTGTCTTTCCTCATTACACGTCACACCTGAAATCAACATTTAGACTTTGACTAAAGGAACAATGACATGACAGTCATTCTTTGTTTTTAAATACAGAAACAATAGCATACAATGCATTGCAATGTTATTACTGTTAACTAAAACGGTAACACTTTCTTTTAAGGACCAGTTCTCACTATGAACTAGTATGCTTATTACTAGTATTTTAAGTACTTATCAAGCACATATTGACGGCTTATTCTGGATGACCATATTTTAAATCCCTTAATCCTACACTATACCTAAACTTAACAATAATTATTAATAAGCAGCAAATTAGGAGTTTGTTTAGGGAAAATTCTTAGTTCATAGTGACTATGTGTTCCTTATTCTATTCTATTTTTAGTAATTGAAATAAATTAGAAATAAAATATTAATATTAGATGAAAGACTGTCTAAAATGTTTCCTTGCCAGCAAACTGAGATACTGAAATTACTAAAACTGATCAAATATATATAAAAAAAGAAAAATAACAATAATAATAAAAAATAAAAATTAAAGGCATAGATAATAATAATAATAATAATAATAATAATAATAAGAAATAATTTCTATGAAAAAAGCTAATAAAATGAATAAAACTTCAAACTAAACTGAAAATATAAAAATAAAAGCCTGAAAAAAAAACTTAAATAAAATTTGAAATGTTGACTTGACAACTATAGTCAGATATGAAATATTGAAATGACACTTAAATTACTAAAGCTGAAATAAAAAGAAAAGAAAGCTAAAGAGAAATATTTTTTTAAAAAACTAATGAAATGACATAAAATCTATAAAACAAACTCAAATTAAAATAAAAACAGAAAAAAAAATAAAAATAATAAAAGCTAATTCAAAAAGTGAATATACTTTAAGACTATATAAATAATAATAAAATAACACCGATACAAAAGAAATGCAGGTTTAAATGTAATTCTCTTGAATACAAATGATAGTAAATGAATGTAGAGCAGCAGCTTGTGTTTGCAGAAAGGAGAAAAGTGTGAGAGCTTCAGTGCAGATGAGTCTGTTCCTCAGACAGAGCTGTTGAGCAACACTTTGAGCATTTGTTAATCATTTCCCTCGACTCTGCAGATGAATCAAAACTGGTCTGAAAGCAACCGAACGCAGTCTGTGTTCAGGCACTCGGAGGAACTGCAAATTCCAGTCTCAGATCTCAGAGAGGTCATGTGACTCGTGGGCAGACGGGCTTTCGTCTGACCTCCCCGCGGTTACCATGACGACGGGACACAGAGACTGGCTCTGGTTTCTTTAGAGACGCCTGTAAGCGACAGGTCTGCGGTGAATAGCTGCCATTGTGAGAGTTTTTATCATCACTGATCACAATGAGAGGTGGACGAGGTTTACAGAAGAAGCCGTGCTGACGTGAAACAGTCCAGTGTGCGTTATTTCCTATCAGAGCTCAGCCAGAGACCAATTCTTGCTCTATCAGCAGTCTGGACAGCGTCTGCAGCACTTTTGTTGATAGGACACTGTTATCTACACGTTCGACTGTTTCTGATATCACAGAAAATACATTAATGTTACAAAATAATTCTATTTCATACTTTCATTCAGAATCCTGAAATAAATAGGCATTGGGCAGCACAACTCTTTTCACCCCTTATAATAATCAGAAATGTTTCTTGAGAAATCAGCGTATTCTAATGATTTCTGAAGATCATGTGACACTGAAGACTGGAGTAATGATGCTGAAAATACAGCATTAAATCACAGGAATAAATTCCAGTGTACAGTATATTCACATCGAAAACAGCTGTTGTATATCATAAAAATATTTCACTGTTTTTAATGTATTTCCGATCAAATAAAAACAGACTTTGGTGAGCAGAAGATTTTTTTCAAACACGTTCACCAGCCCCAAACTTTTGAACAGGGATGTAAATAAATTAAAAATAACTCAGACTGTATTAAATACAGGCAATATGGATAAACAGAGTTTACTGCTTTTTGTGGCATCCTTTGCATAACTGGCTACCAAGAGCGTCATTTAGAAATGATTGTTTGTTTGTAGGGAGCACTTTGTCATCTTCAATCAAATCTCAGTCCTGAAGCAAAACCCCTGCATTAGAAGAGCAATAAGAGTCAGTGCTGCTGAATACTGTCAGCTCGGCTGAAAGCCCTCCATACGCTAGCCTGGCTGCTGTCGTCACAAGGACTAATGCTCTTACGTGAGGATTAACTTCTTCTCCCTCCCATCATGCTTCCCACCGTTTTAATTACCGTTGACTGTGACATCTACTGCAAGACGCTACACAGAAGAAGATAAAGTCTTTTCCCTCCTACACACAATCCTGTTTCACAAGAGGAAAACAACATGCAGCCACCACTAGTACAAAAGACAAAAAGTTAGGTACAAGTAGTGTTTATTACTCTGCAATTACAGTGTGATGAAGTTATGACAGAAGAACGGAGCTCACAAATAAGACCGGAGCACAGAGATGGGTCTGATGGGTCAGTTTGGGTGTTTTTTGGCCCTGAAGTCCCAGTTTTTACAATCTCACTAGTTCAGTTTGCCTACTAGTAATGTCCAATATGAACACAAGCAGCAAAGCAACATTTTTTAATATTTGTCAAATTTCCGCAACCAACAAATGTCATTTTTAATAGACTGAAAAAAAGATGTAGGATTTACTTTGAAACTATTTTCACTCAGAAATTGCAAGTATTTCGCAAATAATTACAAAGAAATGGCAAGTAAAAATTAATGAAATATAAAATTTTGAATTAGAAAGAAAAATGCATTCGAATGTATTCCAATAATATGTTTTGACTACCACTTTGAAAAATGATTTCTTACACTGTACATCTAAAAGTATTTAGTCTGTGGTAAATTACATACTAGAAATAAACTGGAATAGAATTACCGATTTATTAATTATGACTAAGCACACATAATTAAATAATATTTTCATAATTTGGCAGTTTGATTGGTAATGAAACATAACAATAATAATAATGATAATAAATAAATAAGTGCTCAAAAGTGTCATGTCTAATGTTTCATCGCATGCTCGTCTCCTTGGTAACCAAGTGTTCTATTCACTTTAGTAACAAAACTGTTGCTGCTGGTGGAAATGATGTCACAGATGAGGGACACACACACACACACACACACACACACACACACACACACACACACACAAAGATCTACAATAGTTGAATATCTGAAGCGCGCTGTTTATTTCACTCTTTGATTGGATCGTCGCCGTTTTTAGAACGTAATCATTAAATCGTGACGCATTTCTCTGTTTTTAAATGGCAAAATTGTATCTAGGACAAAGGTTAACAATAAACTCACACATAAGTTTCAAACCCAGAAGAGATGACAGCTGTAACGTGATCGTCATGTAGCAACTAAATCAAGACCTGGCAGATAAAAGCGTGTTTTTGGGACAGTGAGTCAGATAGCGCGTGTCCCGTTACTCGCTGATCTCTTTGTGTCCACGGGCCTGTCGGGAATAAAATCCGCTTTCCGTACCGAGCGGATGAAGCAACAGGCTGATGGCGCGACGAACGACGGGAAAAGTTGAGCAAACGGAGCAAATAAAGTGCGGGAAATGATATTAAAACAACGATTCACGGCGGCGGACATCAAAGGATCGATGATGCGCGCGCGACATTCTATCATTCCAACAAAAGCGCGTTTGTTACAATGTAACCTGATCACATCAAAGCCCGCCGCGCCGCGCCATTCACACACATTCGCGAAGAATATCGAGTTTTGTTGAGAATAACTTACATGAACGGCAGTATCTCGCTACGGGACGGGGTCTGTCCGGTTATGTTGTGTTGTGTTAAAGATGGGCGCTGTGTTTGAAAGTGGAGCCGCCCCGCACACACACACACACACACACACACACACACACTCCTGCGCCGCTCCGTGGCTGCCGCGACCACTGAACCCTCTCAGACATCTGAAGGAAACTGCTCTGGAATAGATAAGAGAAGAGAGCCTGCTTGGTTCAGGAATATTTTATTACCACATTCAGATTATCAAATAGTCAGTAGGCCTAGATATATAAACACCGGGGCTAGTTGTCACATGGGAAAGTTGGCATTCCATGAGCTTGCACTGAAGAACATTAACAGGGAAAGAACAACCCACACTGCTTTCACATTCCACTGGGCAAAGATTGCAGACATACCTGACCCACTCTCCTCTCCCGCTTCTCCTCTTTTGGATAAATTCCAATTAATAGCTTATTTAATACTTATTTTTGGTTTGATAGTGGTATTGAAGGGAACACTCTTCAAAATAAGGGTTCTAAAAGGGTTAATATTTTTTTTCACACCAGTTCAATAGAATAGCCATGTTTGTCTCCTCAAAGAAGCTTTCAATAAACAGTTCTTAGTGAAACAATTTGTTATTTTATTAACTATGTTTTAATAACTCAAAGGATCATTTTCCGCCATAAAGATCCTTCAACCAAAAGGATGCAAAGGTGCTTCCTGAAAACATTTATTAAAAATTAATTAAATAAATAACCCTTATAAAAACATTATGCAGGTGGTAATAGTGTGATAATGTAAACAGAGAGAAATTAAAATGTTTATAAGATTTCTATAAATACAGTAATAAACAGTATTTAAGCCATCAGCTCTGTATGTTTGTATGTATACTCAATATTTAATTTTATATATAATGTTTTATTTGTTTTTATATGTTATAATCTATATGAATACATATAGTCTCTTTTTCTCTGAAATTGGACTTCTACACATCTTTCAAAATGCATTTAGTTCCTTATATATATATATATATATATATATATATATATATATATATATATATATATATATATATATATATATATATATATATTAGATATATATATATATATATATATATATATATATATATATATATATAGATATATATGTTTTTGCATTTTCCAAAAAATATAAAGTATAAAGAAGATAGAAATGTACTAAAATTGAGCAAGGTGAAGTAGTGTAAAGTTTACCAAAGTATAAATGAGTAGTTTATAAGCTAGCAGTTAGCAAAGTACTAGGACTATCGCTTTTACTTTTTCAAATTTATGCCAATCTACATTTTTGAGTAACTGACTTTTCTCCAGTCTTAAAGAAATAAATTGCACAGTCCAAGCTGTTTATGCCACTGGCCACAAGTTTAAATTAGATTTGGAGTCCCAGAGATTCATAGGATGTTTTGATGGTGTCAGACTGTGTGACCCTGCTTATATTCCTGCAGTGTGAGCACGTTAGCAGATGTGACCTGCACCTAAAATCCAAGACGACCAGCAGGACCATTTGTCAAAGACTTTTTATTGGACATAACGCTCCTGTTTTCAATTTCAGTGTCAGGATGATTAATTAGGATGTAGAGGGAATATCACAACTAATTAGGTGCACTGCCAATCCCAGAAATTACCTTGAAAATCAATCAAGACAACAGGAGATGTACTTTTTCACTGGAGGAAGTGTTTTTGTGAATTATGGACTCATATTTTGTCCAGAAGCAACAGTTTAAAGTTAAAATGTCTTAATGATGTAGACCTATTTGTTTCTTACAAACACACAGCTTTTCACTTCACAAGATGTTAATTGATGTCAATTTACTGTTTTTACAAATGAGGGCATCCCGAAATGGAGGCTTTGCTAGATTTATATTGCTTCTGGGTACAAATTTTCCCTCAAAGACCCTGAGAACTGTGACGCTGAAACACCTGGAGAAGAGAGAGTCAATTGAACTCGTTGTTTTACACGATTAGTCTCTATTCTCTTTACCAATTGTGACATTTTGATCAAATCAAATTAAGTGACAATGCTGCTGATGGAACTGTAAGTTAAATGCATCACAGTCAAACTCTTCAGTTAAACTCAACTCTGCTGTGCCTCTGAAAACCACACACACAGACTGCAAATGAAACAAGCTGTGCGTCCCTGAAACAGAGGCTCACTGGAAATACGTGACTCTGTCTATATATACTGCAGAACCTGAAATACATTGCCCTGGGTCCATTTTGCTGAACTCTTAAGATGACACATCCACAAGAGGCACTATAAGTTATATAAGTTTCCTCCATTGCAGATGCAGGTTTATTAAACAGCACGGCTTCTTAAAAAAATTGTGCAATTACAAAGCATTGCTGATAACACATTTAACAGCAGTTTTAAAGCAAAATATCTTTCACTAAATAGTCTGTTCAATGTTCTCTAAAACAGTTATACATTTTATTGTACTGGTTTATTGTTCGTATCGCGGCAGTTCAGAAATGTCCTTTGAGTGACGCTAAAAGCTTCATAAACCTAACTGACAATGTTAACAAAAGCAAGCGTGAAATAAATACACACTGCTAAATCAATCATCACATTTAATCTTGCTTCTACAGTCTTTGAGCTCTTTTATCATGATTTGTGTTTCACAGCACTTATACCAGAGCGCTCTGTATGTCAAGTTTAATGCTGTACTGTGTGCGCTACCAAGCAAGTTTACTACCCCAGAAAAGCCAAACATGTGAAGCTGGTTATGTGATGCAAATGTAAAGATGTGTTAGTTTATAAATCATGCACTATGGTAAGTGTTTTAAAGTCATATAGCATGAGATTGTGGAAGGAACCACATGCAAATAAATCTTTATTAATCAATAACCTGCTCCTGTATTATCATTTGTGTGAAAATGAATGCCACTTGTGTTCATTTCAGCTGGAAATTGCAATTGTGTTGTATGTAGTGTCAACTTTTTTTTGCAGTTTTTCAGAAACATAGATAGAGTTTTCGGTGAGTGTGATGTTGTTTTTTCAAGGTCCAGCTCCTGGAGGAACGTATACACTGGAAATGCTTTGACAAGGAAGCAACAGGTCGGCTCTGTATCCAGCAACTGTTGGTGGTACCAAACACTAAAGCAGAGACTGTAATAAAACTGGATCATTTGCCTCCCATAGCAGGTCATTTGAGGATGAAAATGATGGTAGATCATTTAAGGGGCCTCTACATTGGCTTGGTTTGAGAGTTAATCGGTTCTGGCCAAAATTCAATATGTGGCAGCAAACATCCCACATTAAACTCCTGCTGAGGACTTATATTAATCCCTGATGCTAACTGTAAATTCTCGGCCTTGCAAGCAATGCAATTAAGATTTTAAGTGACTCCAACACTCAAGCTGTGCTGGTTGTAATATAGTCAGGATGTTTCAGATTAAACTGGAAAGTTTTCTCAAGCGGGTTGAGATGGAAAGAGTTGGAGAAAACAATGGAAAAGTCTGTTGTTACTGCAAGATGGCCAACTATTTCCATCAGAAATGTTCACATTCTCACACATTATTTCAGTCTGGGAGCAGGATGATCAGTGGACTCTGAGGAAGCAGAAGAAGGTGAAAGTCTCTCCATGCCTTCCAAGTGAAAAAGAACACTTTAGCATACTTTTAAACAGATAAATAGAAAATTAAGCACAAATTCCATATTTACAGACACATAACTGCATGCTAAATGCAATTAAATAAATATATGACAGTTTAACATTATATTAGATGCAACTAGTTGAACTTAAGAGTAAAATACATCTTTACGCCTGATTTCATAATTCTATTGTCTTTGAAATCTGGTTAAAGTACTTCTGAATGTACTGACAAGCATTTATGGTGAACTAAAATATGTTAATGTCACTTTTGTATGTCCCGTATTTTAATCTATTTGTAATTAAACACATGCAATGATTAACTGACAATTTAAATGAATAATTTAAAGTTAAACTTTTAACTTTACATTATGTGTGCCCTTTTTAAAAGTGTACTTAAGTGTGGAGAAACATGAAAAGTCATTAAAGTGTCTCTCTTTAAGTGACTTAAGTGACCTTTTATTTTTCAACATTATACACGAGTACAGTTTTACTTATGTATTAATTAATTTGAATATAAAGTGACTAAAAAGATACTTGAAATAGTTCCACTCTGTTTGCTTTTGTCGGTAAATGTGACTGGCACTGTGAATTTTTCTGTGTATTAGCGATAAATCCTTCTCCTCAAACCCCACATGATGCCACAGACCCTCACACTATCATATTGGCTCTCAGCGTGGGTCACTGTCACCATTTGTTCGGCTGAATCTCTCCTGCAGCTTGTCCCAAAACTTGAAATCAGTCATTCCGAAACAGAAATTCTGCTGTTTACCCATAGCGGTCATAGGAAAGAGTGAATAATGCTAAATTACAGTACATAAAGCTTAATCACAAAATCTATCCCTCCATCAATCCATCTACTGTATTAGTGCACTTTACGGTGAATGTCATTCTTCTTTGTAACGTGATATTAGAGAAAACAGAAAAAAAAAAACTTTCCAAAAGTATGAATATGCACAATTTAGGTACATGTATGAACACTTTAGGTACAACAAATGCAGCTTTAAGGGATAAAAAAATCACCCTTTAGGTGTAAATAATATACAAAGGTTTATCATTTAAAATGGCACCATGCCGAAAAAGGTACAAAATTCTCACCGGGGCTGTATCATTAACAAAGGTGCTAACATGTACACATAATGATTTTTTGAAACTACTCATATGTATTGTTTAATAAATGGAGACAAACTGAAATCAATTTTGTTTGGAAATAAGCAGCAAGGAAGACTGATTAAAGTGGAAAAGTTCAACAGCTGCATCAATAGTACAAATTTTCCAGCAAAACCACAGGTGAGACATGCATCCTTCAGTTATACAGTACGTTTACATTTTTGTACTGACATTTTGAGATATATTACATCGATTATTTTGTGTTGTAGGATCCAAACTTTGCCTCCCACAGGAGAGAGAGGCTCAATCTTTTCAGATGTACAGAAAATTGCCAACAATGCAATAAATGTGTGGGAATCAGGGTGCTGGTAGACAATATCACTTTTGGGTGAGTGAATATGGTCAGCACAACAACAATTGCAAGTGTCCTAGAGAAACATAAAATTAGGATTTACTTCAATTTAGTTTGCAAAATGAACAATCAAATATGCAGCAATAATTAGTTACAAAACCCCGATCTCAGATTACTATCTCAGAACTATCAAGCTTCTGTGTTTTTTATTAAAGACTGTATCTGCTCTGCGAATTGCTCTCTCTGGTCCTCTTTCCACACAACAGAATAATCTGACCAGCTATGGACCCAGCAAGAGAGAATTCGATCCAGACGGCCGTCGAGATCCAGTGGGTTATGCTGGGCAAGCACAAGGAGGATTTATCGGCTGCGAGACAGGCCGTGGAAAACCTGGCGGCACAGGTGACGGATCTCGCCAAGCAACTCCACCAGTGTTGTCTCAATCCGCCAGCCTTGTCCGGATCTGTTCACCCCACGGAGCCTCGAATTAATAACCCGCCGTGTTATTCCGGTGATCCCACCCAGTGCCGTTCCTTTTAAACCAATGCAAGGTTGTGTTTTCCCTCCAGCTGTCAACCTATTCAGGAGACCGGGCAAGGATCGTCTATATTATCTCTCTTCTCTCCGGACGAGCTCGCCAGTGGGGGACAGCAGTCTGGGAAGCCAAGGCCGTGTGCACCGAGTGCTTTTCTCTCTTCAAGGAGAAGATGATCCATGTCTTCGATCAGTCTGTCTAAGGGGAGAAGGCCTCCCGCCTCTTGTCCTCTCTTCGTCAGGGTAAGCGCTCTGTTACGGACTTTTCTATCGAGTTCCACACATTGGCAAGCTCCTGTGGCTGGAATGACCCGGCACTGCTCGCTCGCTTTCTGGAGGGGCTCAACGGCGAGGTAAGGGATTTTGTCCAGGGAGGTCCCTACTCGTCTGGATTTACTGATTGACCTTGCATTATGCATCGAGAAGCGATGAACCCGAGGCCATGCAGCTGGGCGGCATCCGCATATCCACGACGGAGCGAGAGCGAAGAGTTGTCAATCGTCTCTGCATGTATTGCGCTTCACTTGCGCATTTTGTCTCCGCATGTCCGTTAAAAGCCAGAGCTCGTCAGTTAGGGGAGGGCTACAGGCGAGCGCAACCACTCTGGTCTCTCCTCCTAACTCCTGCACCACCTTCACTATACATCTTCACTGGCCTGGTTCTTCTACCTCCTGCAGGGCCCTGATTGACTCTGGGGCCAAGCGCAATTTTATAGATGAGTCTTGGGCTCGCGCAAAAGGTATTCCCCTGAAGGAGTTAGATGCACCCTCTCCCCTTTTTGTTCTAGACGGAAGCTCTCTCCAGAGGGTTAGCTGTGAGACTCCACCCTTAACTCTCACTATCTCCGGTAACCACTGTGAGACCATTTCCTTTTAAATTTTTCATTCCCCATATTTCCCGGTAGTTTTAGGGCATCCCTGGCTAATACAGCACATTTTGGATTAAGGGTACCATTCTTTCTTGGAACGTGTCTTGTCATGTTGACTGTTTAACCTCTGCTATCGCTCCTGTATCCTCCGTCTCTGTTTTTCAGGAGGACCCAGGTGATTTGTCTGGGGTGCCGGAGGAGTATCACGATCTGCGGATGGTGTTCAGCCGATCTCGGGCCGCTTCTCTCCCTCCTCACCGTCCCTATGACTGTAGCATCGACCTTCTCCCGGGCACTACGCTCCTTCCACGCACGCTCGGTCACTTTTTTGGGGTGTGTCATTTCAGGGGAGGGCATTAGCATGGACCCTGCTAACATTAAGGTGGTCATTAATTGGCCAGTCCCTGACTCTCGTGTCACCTTGCAGTGTTTCTTGGGGTTCGCTAATTTTTACCGATGCTTTATTTGTAACTTCAGTCAGGTCGCCGCGCCGCTAACCGCCCTTACTTCTGTCAAGTCCAGTTTTGAGTGGACCGAGTCCGCCCAGAGTGCTTTCAACCGCCTTAAGACCCTTTTCACGTCCGCTCCCATCCTTATGACCCCCGACCCCTCCAGACAGTTCATTGTCAAGGTTGACGAGTCCGATGTAGGCGTTGGAGCCATACTCTCCCAGCGATCTGCCTCCAATGGTCAGATCCACCCCTGCGCTTATTTCTCACATCGGTTATCCCCCTCTGAGCATAATTACCACGTGGGCAATCGTGAACTACTCGCCATTCGCCTGGTGCTGGGTGAATGGCGTCAGTGGCTGGAAGGTTCCTGTGTTCCTTTCATAGTGTGGACGGATCACAGAAATCTCTAATATATTCGTTCCGCCAGGAGGATGAGTGCCCGTCAGGCTCATTGGGCATTGTTTTTTTACCCGTTTCGACTTTTAATTTCCTACCAAACCGGCTCAAAGAACGTCAAGCCTGATGGTTTGTCCCACCTCTTTGATTCCTCAGAGGGCTCCGAGTCACACGTTCCCATTATCCCTAAGGGGCGCGTGATCGGTGCTGCCATCTAGGGAATTGAGAGGCTAGTCAAACGAGCTCTCTCTCATTTTGTCACTCCCCGTCTATTTCCCACTGATCTTCTTTTCGTCCCCGCATCCATCCATCCGGCAGTACTCCAGTGGGCCCACTCATCTAAATTAGCTGCCCATCCCGGCGTTAGGGGCACCCTGGCATCCATAGGCCAACGGTTCTGGTGGCCCTCCCGCGAACGGGATACTCGTCGTTTTGTAGCCTTCTGCGCAGTGTGCGCACAGACAAAGTCTGGGAACTCCCCTCCGGTCGGCCTCCTCAGACCCCTTTCCATTCCCTCATGCCCTTGGTCCCATATCGCTCTAGATTTCATTTCGGGTCTCCCCCTGTCGGCCGGTAACACCGTTATCCTCAATGTCATCGACCGTTTCTCTAAGGCAGCCCCTTTTATTCCACAGGATAGGAGCGGCGGCACAGAAAGCTCTGTCACCAATGGTGCGAGTCTTAGTCTTTGAGGGAAGGAGCCGATAAGTGTTTGTGGAGCAGAGGGAACGTGCTGAGATCTTTGGTGTAAGTAGTTCTTGAAGGATAGTGGGGGCATTTCCATGGTTACAGTGATGTGTGAGGAATCAATCCGGGGCTGGAATAGGAAGCCAATGTAGGGATTGAAGGTTTGGTGTGATGTGTTCATATTTGTGAACTCTCATCAGGATCCGAGCTGCAGTGTTCAGAATGTGCTGAAGTTTCTGAATGCTCTTGGCAGGGATCCCGATGAGAAGAGCATTACAATATCCAATCGTGAGGAGACAAAGGCATGGACAATTTTCTCAGCATCACATAAAGTTAGTGAGGGATGGAGTCTGGCAGTGTTCTGAGGTGATGAAATGATGTCTTGCAAAGTTGACTTTATAAAGTTGACCATATAAATACAAGACTATGTATTTTTTATCAGGTTGCATTAGAGAATATTATCTGAAGAACAAAATGTTTCAGAAAGTCAGTTAACAAATTCAGCAACCCAGGTGGCCTAGCTCTTCCAAACATATATATGAAAGCACAGAGGTAATCAAGAGCTGAAATCGTAAAGAAATAATTATGGAACAGACTGTACCACAGGAGTTGCTTTCTCCATGAATTAGTGTTGCTTGCGAAGACATTAACAATGCTTGTACTTAGGGATTTGAATGAACCCATAAACAGAATTATTAAAGTTTGACTGCATTACACCAATAATGTATCAAGAAATTCAGCAGGACAAGAGATGCTTCTTTTGACTTAGAGAGGGAGTGAAAACAACAACAAAAAATGTATTGGAAGTTGAGCTATATAAGTCCAATACGCCATTTCACAGTCTCAGGTCCCACTTGTCCTTCACTAGATACATTTTCCATACAGGTTTCATCCAATCTGGTTGGTAACTTTCTTTTACAGAAGCAAGAAGCCTTTGTCAGTTTGATCAAAGTCATTGTTTGAATCATCTCTGTATGCCCCCAAAATCACCTTGAGGTCTTGATCAAATGAATACTGCCTGTGACAAAGAGGTTGACGGATTATAGACCCTTTGTGGAAAAGACACTTGTCTCACAAAACTTATTGAAAGTGATGAGAAGAAACACAGGTGTCTATGTTTGCATTAGTTAAAAGAGCTGTTCAGCCTCAAATTTAGTCTGACTAGAGCAAACTCAGCTAACATTTATTATTTAGCCTCAAACAGTGTCAAAAGTTTATTCGGTGAGTCATACTGAAAGCTCCATTGTGAAACCATTTTCATGTGGTAGTTTTCAATTTCCAGAAAGCTGTAATGCATGTTAGACCAATTATAAAGCTGTAAAAACTGTTAAAATGATCAAAAAACCCTACATAACAGTAGGTCATGCCCAGTCATGTGCTTTGCAGCATCTAGAGTCAATGCAAAGCTTCCAACAGGTTTCTGTCAGGATTGTTTGAAACCCTCCCTCAGAGGCACTATCAAACCTGAATCCACAGCACATCTCGGTCAAGACTGAGTAATTGCAAGATATCAGACATGCTTTGTGCGATCCCTGCTATGTCCTCTGCCTGCATGAACCCCACAGCAACTTCCAGGAATATTAAGGCTTTTTTTTTTTTTAGTTTTTAGTTTTTGAAAAAAACTGTTTAACAAAAAAAAAAAAAAAATATATATATATATATATATATATATATATATTTAGCACAAATCAACACATCCATCTTTTAAACCATGTTAGTTTAACAGTATTGTTAATTAATTTATTGATTAAGCAGATCAAAGAGATTTGAATGACTTGACAGCTATTAGGTGGTGTGATTGTTTCGTGTTTGTGCCTATATGAACAAGATGCATGAACTTGTACCACTAGAATTAATTGCCAAAGAGGGTATTTGAAATTTTAAAGAGGGTTTTTGGAAATTCAAAGGAGGTATTTGGAACTTCAGAGGGATAATTAGAAATTTTGAAAGGGCATTCGGGATATTAAAAGGGGAATTTAAAATTTTGAAGGAAACATTTGGAATTTTAAAGGGGGAATTTGAAATTTCAAAGGGGAATAAAAAAATTTGTAGAGGCATGAAGATTTTCAAAAATTGAACTTTTGGAATTTCAAAGGGGTTGCAATCCTTTTGGAATTTCAAAGGAGAATGTGGAAATTTCAAAGAGGGCATAGACATATTTTATGTGGAGCTCTAATTAGTGTATAATTACACTAATTTCTAATAAAACTACTGTTTCTAGATCTTCTATGTGTATTTTCTTTAAATGTGTATATGTTTATGTGTCTATAGCATGCAGACACAAGTATATAAGCAGAATAATTAATGTGTAATCAAGACAACTCAGTACTCTTCTCTAAGTGATTAATCGTTGTGCACCTGTTGCTTATTTTGAGCCTGTGAAATAAATAAATAAATATATATTTTCTTGGCATATAAGTTATTTACTAAACTGGAAAATTGCAAAGTTTATTTCCAGCCTGCTTCAACACCCACCTGTGATTTTTCAAGTGATCCTTGATTAGTTGGTTCAGGTGTATTTGATTAGGGTTTAGTCTATGCAGGACTGTGGTTCTCCAGTCTTTAAGTTCTTTGTATTAAAGAAACATGATTTAAAATAATAATGCAGAAACCATAATTTTAAAAGACTGAATTTATAGGGCTTTTCGAGGAAGGGAAGAGAAACATAAACAACAGCTGGCCATGGATATGAAACACTGAGAAAGTGGAGGGGCTTTGCTAGTGTCACGAAACAGAAGGCTGCAGCTTGTAAAAGAGGCAAATAAGACCAGAGCTAGTGCTATTCATCCTCTGACTGCAGATGAAGAATAAGGTTTTGGCTATTGTCTTTGTCCTGAGCCAAAGCCATATGATATGAGAAACATCACAATAAAAGGCTATTTTAAGATTAAAAAATGGTTAAGAATCCAATTACAATTTGAGCAACTATCCAGTTAAACTCTACCTTAGCACAGGGCACTGGAAGGGGCAGCATCTATGGTGCTTTGGCCGGGAATCCCAATTCGTTGGTCACGTCCCGTCACCACGGCTGCTGTACAACCACTGAGCGGCCGGGTCACCCAAACCTGGTATATATTGAATCTGCATGCCAGTATGAATTAGCTTGTTTACTTTACACTCGAAGTAGATTGATCTAACGAAGTGATATCCCAATTAGATGGTCACCGACATAACATCTTTGTTCCCTCCTTCAGGGAACGAGGGTTACCATAATTAACCCAGATGTTTCTCTTCCATGCCACACCTTTCTGAAATGTGTCGATTTTCACAAAGCTCATCGTTCTGAGACGCGAGGTGTGCTCTGAATGGTCCGCTATCCAGTACATTGTGATTGGCTGAATACCTCAATTGTGTGACGGAAATGTAACATCCCTTACATAAACATAAAACCATGTTCTGATCAGAGAAATGACAAACGACAAGAGCAACTCTATACTGCTCAAAACTCACGTTTGAGTTATCACTGGCAAATTATTTTAATTTGAAAACGTACTCTCAGGCTGTGACTCAGAAGCGTAGTAAATTGTGCTGCACACATCTGAATATTTGGGTTCAACTGTTCTGAAAAAGTGTTGTAAATATAACATAACCACTGATTTCTAGTTGTGTCCTCTTTTGGAAGGCCAAACAAAGTAGTTTCACAGCATACACAGCATCTCCACATTAAACTTTCAATTCCATATGATCAAGCACTTATTGGAAATGATTTTAACAAATGTTCTAATAAAATGATTAAATGTTTGTGTTGATGAGGCCAGAGGCCAGAGCACAACACTTCTGCTGCAGGTTTAATACGGTAGGTTAGAGACAGATTTGGTGCCTTGGATCGATTTAGGGGTGTAATGCCAGGCCATGCTGCCTAGTTGGTGACTTCCTATTTGGCAGCCATGATGCTAGCAAGTGCATGTAATTGCATCATTACGTCAGTGAAAAGGTCCGTTTGAATAACGCTGTGAATGGTATCATTAAATTACTTTGGACAACTGAACTAGTTATTTATAAAAGAAATGCCGTTGACGCAACCAATTGTTAAATGTCAGGTTCGGTTCAGTTAACCATTTGTATTTGTATAATTTACAATATCAATACAGTAGTAATTTGTATTGGCATTTAAACGTCAAACTTTACTTATACTTACTACAGTTATAACAAATGTTTGGTAACGTAAATAAAAACTGTTAACGCTCCGACTACGTTAACATTCAACATTTTTGAATTTTTGAACTAACTTAGATAGCAAAGCTGTGCACATAGGATTGTGGGTGATTTGAGAGCACGAAGAGCGCAAAGGATACACATATGCATCCTTTCCTGTGTATGGGATATTCTTCGAACGAAGGACTCAGTCCTTGGTTGAAATTCCGAGGATCGTCGACATTGGAACAGTCCTTCGACGGATGTCGATGACATAGCATCCTGAAATACTGGCTTCCGAGGATCCTTCCTTGACATTGAGAAACACCTACTCTCTGCGAAATATTGCCAGTCTCATTGCATTCTTTTATCATTGCCTGTTGATATTGTGTATGACTCCTTGCATGTTTGCTTTTATATCTGATTATTGGAATTTTTCGTACTGGTTGGACTGATTGACTTTTTGACAACTGCTTGTTTTCTGATGATGATTCTGGATTGCCCTTCAAATAAATTTCTGCACATGCAGAAACAAGCCTGCAGTCCACCAACAAATATTTGACACATTATATTCGGTCACTTGTTCCACCCTTCCCACAAATGGTAAGCCTGGCCATGCCTGGTAAATTTGATGTATCAGCAGATACACTTAGAGGTTTTATCTGACAAGTAGAGATTTAATTTGAAAACCAGAAAGACAAGTTTGCTTCTGATAACCAGAAATGTGCTTTTTTTGATGACACTCTTTACCAGGGACGTCGCTAGTGGGGTGAAAGGTGATGACGGTTATAGGGGCCCACGGCTGGGGGCGGGGGGTCTCAACTGTCTGGCTGAGGCCAGCATATAAAAAGGTGATCAGGACAGTTGACAGGCTAATGCTGCGTGTCGTCATGAAAGCTTATCATTTTCACATGTTTTTAAGCCTTGCCACTTGCCAATTTATAGCAGAAATTATTCAGACACTTTGACCTCACCATGTTTTGCTTATGTGTTTTTTCATGAACTGCTAATGCAACCTTTTCACACCACAGACTGATTGGTCAACAAAGTATTGATAGTTGTGTAAATATTTTCATACTAATAGTTATGGTTGATTATAATACATTACATACCTTTCTTTTAAAGTTATCTGACATTATCAAGACGAATTTGTTCTGACAGTTTAACTCGGAGATCTTTTCATATTTGATTACCATTTTCCTAACTATATATAAAAAATAAACTGTGATAATGTGATAAATGTTTAAGGTGTCTGAATAAATTTTGGTTTGATTGTATATTTAATTTTTACAGTGAAAATAGTATAGTGCTATTTTACATTTAATTATTCAGTTTCTGTAGCTGGACACCTACAAACTTGAAAAAACTTAAACTGTGTAAATAGCACAAATAAATCAAACAAATAAATAAATCAGTGTTTGAATATCTGTGACGAACGCACACACAAACAGAGAGATCAAGTTGCAGTGTTTTAATAGGGGGAATCCAAAAATCAATATCCAAACAGGCAAAAGGTTAAAAACAGAAAGGCAGTCCAAAACAAGAAACACGAAAAACACCAGGGAACACGAAAAAGTAGGGTGACATAAACCAAGTACCCCATGAAACTGATAGAAATGAACAAGGTATATATGGACAGGAGAAAACGATGAGAGTGGGAACAGTTGAGTGCAATTAACAAGTGTGCAATTGCCAGTGATGAATCAGATAAAGGATTGTGGGAAATGTAGTACCTGTAGTAGGGTGACAATAAGGGGAAATGAGACCACCAGTGGACACCCAGGGATACACAGACCAGACACTGTGACAATATGGAATGATATCTAGCTGAAAGCAGTTTTCCAGCTAAGCCTAACTCCGGAATTTCAAGCAACAACTGACCTGCGAGGATGAGAATTCAACTTTCTCTGAGTTTGTGAATTTAGCCATAAGGATTTATAACTTAATGAGGAATGCTCCTAAGAGAAAACCTGCTCATGGGTCATTGTCAAGCATATCAACTTTTACCCAGTCACACTCAGTTCCCCTGGTCACCAGTCAGAAACCTATGAAACTGAATTTCTCAAGGATCTCTGAGGAGGAGAGAGTTCGACAACGACAGCACAACTTGTATCTCTATTGTGGAAATAAGTTGACATGCCCACACAAGACGTTCTCCAATTCCACACCTCGGGTAAATATTGATTAGTTCTTTCAGTTACAATGACTATGCTGAGGTATTTAACAAAGTGAAGGCCACTCAATCACCACCTCACAGTCCCTGGGATTGTGCTATTGATCTTCTTTCTAATGCCATGCCACCCAAAAGTAAAGTGTACCCGCTAACCCATAACGAAACCCAAGCTATGGAGAGTTACATTGAAGAAGCCTTAAACAATGGATTTGTTCACCCTTCATCGTCTCTAGCCGCTGCAGGTTTCTTCTTTGTAGAGAAAAGGACGGTGGACTTCGTCCTTGTATCGACTACAGAGGTTTGAATAACGTAACCGTCAAGTTCCACTTCCCAATCCCTCTGGTTCCAGCAGCCCTTGAGTAGCTCAGACAGGCAAAGATTTTTACTAAATTGGATTTAAGAAATGCATACAACCTTATCTGGATATGTGAAGAGGATGAGTGGAGGACTGCCTTTCTCACCACTAGGGGGTATTATGAGTACCCCATTATGTCGTATGGGCTAGCCAGTGCTCCAGCTGTGTTCCAGTCATTCATTAATGAGATACTTTGTGACCTGTTGAACAGGTATGTGATAGCTTATATTGATGACACCTTAATCTATTCCAAGTCAGAAGCTGAGCACATCCAACATGTCAAGATGTCTCCTCGATGTCTCCCCCTCATGTAAGGAATTATATATATATATATATATATATATATATATATATATATATATATATATATATATATATATATATATATATATACAGGTAAACAAAGACTTCCCAGTAGCACATACATTGGAGCTAAAGTCTCCAGCAAGTTTGCTATAATGGACCGGATGCCTAAAGGCCATGATTTCTCTTCAATACACTTTTCCTGGCCACGATAATTTTGTGAATCAAAAGAGAAAAGAAATTGAGCCATGCAAGTTTTCTAAGGTACTAAACAGAAGTTTAACCAGCCATATCAGATATACGTCAAATGTAATAGTTTTATAAGATCACTGTCACAATGGAACAGATCAGTGTTGCCACTGAATAGATTGATGTGTTACACAAGAACTGTTTTATACATCAAAAAGCTTTTGGGCAGCATGGTCTAAAACTGATCTCCACCAGGGCAGCATGACTTTGACATGTATCAAGTTTCATCAAAGCATTGACCAGATACAGCCTCAAGTCATGTCCACTCTCTTCATTGAAGCATTATATGACAACAGTGTGGTGTAGCAAAAAAATAATAATAACTTTTTACCAGCGTGGTTCATCAATGACCAGTTGTCAATACCAGTTATTAATATATATATATATATATATATATATATATATATATATATATATATATATATATATATATATGTATGTATATATATATATATATATATATATATATATATATATATATATATATATATATATGTTTTGAAGATCCAATGAACAGTTTAGGTGGAGTTTTTCACAGAATTAACAAAGGAGGATGGTATGGAGGCCCATTTTCACCAGATAAGAGTAAATTCTCATGCTTTGGTAAGTTAAATTTATTCCTTTGAAAGTTATAATCACTAGATGAAAAGTCGGAATTGACATTCCAAGTCAGAATTACATAAAATAATCGAAATTATGAGTCATAATTATGAGATTAAATTATGACATACCAAATTGAAATTATATGTGATAAAACATATTTAGTCACAATCATGAGATTAACATTTTTTAGAATTACATAAAATGTTTTAATTAGGAGAAATTAGATCTTATATATAAGTAATATTTAGAAATACATCAAAATTATGACAGTCATAATTATGATTTAACAAAGCATTTTTGGGGGGTCACAAGGGGTGGAAACAAGGCATGACATGAGGAATCAGTCATGTTTGGCAAATATACAATATGAAACATAAATATATGTTTATGCGTGTGTGTGTGTGTGTGTGTGTGTGTGTATCTACTTTGTACCCAAAAGTGAGCAAAACCCAACAAAAACCTCTATTTGGCGACATCCACATTTGTTACACTGTTATAAAAATAAATGAAACAAAGTTGTTTTTTTTAATGCAGAAAGTTTTCTGTGAGGGTTAGGGGTGGGTTTAGTTCACTATGTGTTTAACTTTCTCTGTATAAAAACAATAGAAGTCTAAGTAAATGTGTGTGTGTGTGTGTGTGTGTGTGTACATCCAGCTACTGGGTCATTAATGTCTAATGCTCTCTTTGTTACCTTTCTAGATCTTTCTAAAATTCCCAGTATAGCTTTTCAGCCTTTGACATACTCCCAGTGTTATCCTTTTTCTCAGTGGCATCACATTTACATATTCTACATCATTATTTTCACTCACCTCACACGCTGCCTCACCATCTGCATTCATAGCGGGTCCAGCATCTCGGCTCAGTGTCTGGCGCTTTGGCCTTTCTTTATTTTCCATATTTTCGACTGCATGATACACTGTTGTGTATTCATCTTGTGGTTTGTAATCTGAATAGTGCTGATCCTTGTTTATGTGGCCATAAGAGAGTGTTTATGTCCTTAACCTTTGCATTCAAAACACAGAGAGCTCTCAAATCAGGCATACATCATGAATGAGCTCTCACACGGTTAACACTACAATGGGGCTTTCACTTTTTCTCTGCCCAAAGCAATAAATAACAGCAATTATGCATTTTTTTTTGTTCATAGAGACAATCACCTGAACTGTAAATGCCATGTGAATATTATTTCTGGAGCTGCAGCAAATGTATCCTGACAAAGAATCAAAAGATTGCACAATATTACTGTGTAATGATTAAATATCGGTGACATATATAAAAAACATATACAGTGTAAAATGCTTTTTAGAGAAAGAAGATATAGTTACAGCTATTGTGGTAATCAGTTATTGTGTGGGATGACAGAGATTTGAAATACAGATGTTCATATTTAGATTTTTTCAGTGAGAATGCCTGAAATTATCACTAATACTTATCATGTTGTGGTTGTGGATTAAGCAAAGAACTAATTTCAGCTTTAATAATGATAATGCAGAAAAAAAAAACAATGCACTAAGGCACTAGATTAAAAGCAAGTGAACAAAATGAATAACCAAGGTGAGAAACCATGTAAGCAAAATAAAAATGTCAAAAACTCATAGTGCAAAAATATCAAAATAGATTCTTAAAATTCATAATGTGTGATGGACACATGGCCTGCTAAGCTTTTACAACAGATGAGACAAAGCTTGTCTCTCTGCAAAAACAACTGTGTAAACCAAAACAATACGACACATTCCCATCATGCACCAGAGAGAGAGAGAGAGATGACTCTCATCTGTCATGACAGTTTAGCGCTGAGAGCTGGGACACCTCACTGATGGCTTTCGGAAACTGAAGTTTGAGGTGTGAAACCTTATCTGGGGCTATTATTTTGGGCGTCATGTCAAATTGCAGCCTGCTGCTGTCCAGATGACAGCCTAACCATTCAAAAAATGAACCTGGCCATCTGAAACATGATTAAAACCACTGAAAACACAACGCACAGAGCCAAGATTGGGCTTGTGCTGTCAGAGGGCATTTAAAGCACATGTCTGATGAATGCTCATATTAGTTTTTACATTTTTTTTTTTAGTTTTTTACGTGTTTTCAATTTCTTTAATACAAAAATGCAATAACCACATTCTGCAAATGCATGAAGCATTTTCTCACTCAAATTAAACTAAAAGTAAAATCGTGTGCGCTACTGAGCAAGTTTACTACATCAGAAAAGCCACACATACTGTATGGTGCTGGTTATTCGATGCAAATGTCACAATGTTTTAATTTACAAATCATGCACCATGATAACTGCTTTTTGAGCTCATAACAAAGTACTGTGCAAGGAACTATGAAAACAGTAAGTATTTTTACATCTCTAGTCTAACCCCTGGCCCTATTATCATAATTTTTGAGAAAAGGAATATAAGTTGTTGGTGTTTTACTGCCACTAGTGTTCATTTCACCTGGAAACCGCAGTGGATTGTACTTATAGGTATGTTTCAGAAACCTAGAAAAAAACAGAACTAGAAACACTGAGCATATGCTGCAAGTCTTTACACTAGCTACTAATCACCTTTTGAAGGTATTTTCATTCAGAATTACTATAGTCTAGATGGTAATAGGGGTCCACGCGCACCCCCCGCCAACTGCAAAAGCCCCAAAATTAAAAAAATGCTCAGTCAACTTTTTGGCCCTTTTTGGATTTTTTCTGTAGTTCTTTATTTATTTATTTAAATTTAAGTTAATTTGCTTCGTTTTGTTTACTTCAAAAGTAAAACTATTTTAAATATCTTCAGGTTCAGGATAGGTGAAGTAAAAGGTTAAAATAAATCGTATTTCAGGCTGTTAAGTATAATAAAAACGCTGTCAAACAAACTTTTTTTGCTCTTTTTGACCACAGATGGTCAAGATGTTATAAAACATGACAAATGACAATTTCTGGGGTCAGAATTGTATTGAAAAATTTGAGTTTTTTACATCAAAAGTTATGCCACTTTATATCATATTTAGATTTTTCGGGTTTGGTGCAAAGGGTTAAAAATTAAGCATTTTGGACATTATTTCAGCTTGGTAGCCAATCCAATCTTAAAATAGACACTTGAATGATAAATAAATAATATGTTGTGGAAAAATGATCACCCTATGCGCTTGAGAAAACGAAAAAATAGTTGATCCTTTACACATCTTTGGCCGTTCTTTGCTATTTTTGTCCAAAAATAGGATCAAAATGTTGTCAAATGTCAAAAATAACCATTCCATTAAATTCCTGGGGTCAGAATTGTATGGGAAAATGTGTTCATTTGTCTCTGTATGTTGTTTACTTCTAATGTTATGCCACTTTCTATATCACTTTTAGATTTTTCGGGTTCAGGTCGGGTACAGCAAAGGGTTAAAAAAGAACCCTTTGGGAGATTATTTCAGCTTGGCACCTGGCAGATTATGAAAATAGACACTTGAAAGATTTTAAAAAATCAAGTGGCATAAAAAAAGCCGGGGGGTGCGCGTGGACCCCTATTTCCATCTAGACTACTAATGGTTTTTTAGAATATTGCATATTCTTAATGAATATAGTCCAAAGAGAACTTTCAAAAGATTAAAATCCAGTAATTTAGTATCACAATACTAAGGGTATTTATCTTTTACTTTACAAGGTATTTTGAATAGTCATTGTGTATGAGACGTGCTATACCTTATGTAACAATGGCTGAAAGAGAAAGTATTGACTGGAAGAACCTGTAATTTGGTCAGACAATACAAGAATGTACCGTTTAATTCCACGATGAAAGGCTCTGTGCTAGATGCAGAAAGAGATCAAGTGAGGGGGAAAATGCCAGCATTTGTGCAGCTGATAGTTGATTACGAGACATTTATGAAGAGAAAAGGTGCACTTAGTCTTGAGAAAAAGCATGTAAACCACTGAAAAAAATTCAAATAAAAATAGACAAAAGTTATCAAACAGATTCACGTTCATTGTACTTGATTACACAAGTACAAGATTTCTGGAGACCTCATAATTATGTTGACACTTGACGTTAAACTGTGGAAATTTCACTTTTAACATCTCATTTGATCTTCAGATTTATTTGAAATAATATGAAATGGTAATGTACAACAAGCACAAAAATGGCTCTCAATGTCAAAATATGATACAACATCGACAAAGCCGAGCAGATCAAGCACATGACATCGCTCCATAAATAGTGCCAGGACATGAATATTAATTAGGTAACATACCTGGACCAATCAGCACAAATTCAGTCCTGCTATATAATGATATCACATCCTGCCCACAGGAGAACCAATGCAACGTTTATTCATTGTCTGAAGTAAATGTAAGCAATTTTCTGAATATGTTTTATTGTCCACAGGTGAAAATCTGATTTGATCAGTCGGATAGCACCAAGGAAATGGGCAACAGTAATGGTGAGAAGAAAGAAAGAAAGAAAGAAAGAAAGAAAGAAAGAAAGAAAGAAAGAAAAAGAAAGAAAGAAAGAAAGAAACCCAAGCGTGTCACTTCTCTCTTTAATCTGAAAACATAAATCTTTTAGTTGTTTATTCGTCTGCCATATTAAATGGATTTATTGTGTGACACATTTCCTCTCTACATCTGAGCAAAACACTGAATGCATCCCTGCAGGTAATCTCAGATCTCAGCTGGCTCTTTTCTGAATGAGAGCAGTAATAATGAGGATTAAAGACTGAGGCATGTTTGCTGGTGTCAAAGCTCGTTTGAGAGTCAGCGGGCCAAGATAATAACATGTTCTGTTGTGTGAAATGTTTTATTTTATTTTTTATATATATATTAAAATTCTGTGCGAGTATAAAACGGGGAGAAAGAGAGATTATTTCATTTGTACTGCTAGGGGGAGCTGTAGACTTTTCACTGGAGTCTATCCACTTTATGCCTCGACTCCGGGTTGCCAGATTGGCGTAGTGAATGCAATCCTCGCTTGACTTTGTTCTAGAGGAGGAAACATGACATTTATATAAGTGCTGCTGTTTAGGTAACTTTAGGGTTTAAAGTGAAACTGGACATGGTGGTCATATTTGGTATCTTTTATCAATCATGAGCATGTATTAAATGTTCAATTTGTAGACAACTGAAAACTGCTGATAATTCGTCTCTTAATGCATAAATTGTCTTTAGGTATTTTACTAACATAAAAAAGCCGCTGCTGTCTTAAATTAATCAGTAATAACCTACTCTAAATTATTTACAGGTGTCTATATAGACGATTAGGCTTTTCAGTTTTTCTGCAAGCCTATATTTTATTCTTAGATTCCTGATTAAGTCTATTTGTAGCCTGACGATTCCAAACTACAAATTTAGACACGTTTTTAAGGCACTAAACTAACATGTATTATAGCTCTGGTACTATTAAAAAGAGAGAAACTTTGTGCGCGGTTTCCGACGCGTCTCGTGTGCCGCTTTGCGTGTATATCTGGCAACCCTCTTTCAGCCCGCAGTTCTCTCGGTGTGTGCGCGAGCTCGGACTGTGACCGCGCGCAGATCGGCGCATTACACCGGAGCTGCACCTGGACTTCACCAGCGCGCTGCTTTCACCTACAGCTGGAGAACTCTGGATGTACAGTCTTACTAACCGCTGCTCGACATCTGATTTGTTTGGGAGAAGGGCGATATGGGGACACGGCGTGCCGAGGTGGCACTCAGACTGGTGATGGGGATCCAAACAAGGAGCCTTTTTATTCATTTTCAGAAGCTCCTGTGAAAAGCAATCGGATATCAGGACACTGATGAACCCGAGAACGTCGCTTTGGAGTTCATTTTACAGGATAGAAGGGCTGAAGGTCTCTGCGTTGGACTAACAGAGTATTGTCATTTATTTTTGCGCGCAAGGACGATTTCCATCGCATAAAAGAGACTGATTGTGTCCGGAGACGCGTGTGCGGACTGTGCGCGCGGTGCGCAAAAAGACCCTCCATCACCAAGCAGCTCCGCGGAGACGCGGGTAAGTTCAGCCAGATTTCAGTGCGCTTTCCTTTAGTGTTTCCTTCAAACCGAATTCACGCAGATGCCGCTGTCCTGATGTTTTATATGCGTGCGTGTTTCCAAGTCCTTGTCCAGTCTTTGATGCAATTTGTAATGCGTGGTTTCTGTTCAAAAGGTTGGTTAGCCGACATATCTGTTAATTTCCCGTTAAAGATCACGTGGAGAGCTTTGGAGTGGTTAAAGACAGAAGTTGTACCGCAATGCTTCATTATATATGTGCATATGGCTCCGTTGCGCTCACCTTTTATAAATAACACTTCTTTAACGCTCTACTTTACATTGGTACACGTTTTTGTTTTATTCATAACAAAGATTCCAATTAACGTCCTTAGGAACTCTCTGGATTAAGAAGTATGTCATTAAACCCGATCGGTTTTCTTCTGAAGCGCGCGCAGCTGCGCAAAGGCGAACCGCGCAAACTGACGCAGTCTGTGGAGAAAATGTGACTGAACTCTTTTGGTTGTGATCCGCGGGTTCATCGCGCGATCAGTTTCAGGAGATTTGCTGTTGTCGGAAGGAAACTGCAGAAATGTCCACACTTCAGGCGGAATGGAGATGGCCTTTTCCAGGAGCCTCTGAAGGGACATTAGGAGCGCTCTGTTAGTCTCGGGTGAATGCGTGCTTTCCTTGGAGAGCTACTGCTTGACATTCTCCAGGAAGAAGAGCGGGACTGAATGGGCCGATGTGTTCTGCATTGATGCCTGAAGCGTTCGTCTAGAATAACATGTTCGTCAGAAAATAGAGTTGCCAGGCAGGGAAAGAAGACATGCTCTCGGCTTGAATCTAAAGCAATAGAATCGATAGTATTTAGCTTAATAAAAAATGAATAAATAAACAGAACAATGGTGCAGACGTAGATATAGTTAAATTAGCATATTTTTTAAATATGATAACTATAACTGTAAAGTTTTATTACTCGTTCAGATTCTACAAGGATAAAGTCCACATAACCGATAACCGATAATGACACAGAGGAACGATATGATCGGAGTCAATTTTAGATACCCCCCCCCCCCCCCAGTTGATGAAAATTTTAGGACCCGCCCCCAGTTGATTAACAATAAAACATTGACAGCCAATCAAAATCCATCCTGCTTTAAAGAGCTCCAGCATCATTATCAATGTAGCTTATTATTTTAACCCGAACATTATCTTGTGTGGATGCTAGTTTTAATTTGGAATATATCACAATAATAATGCATTTTATTTGTCATAATAATAATGCGTTTTATTTATTTTCAACCCAAAGTGGTACAACAAGACATAATAGTTTACGACAATAACAAATGAAAACAAATTAAATCATAATAAGCCTCTTTAAAAAGATGAGTCTCTAAAGATTTCCTAAAACGGGCCAAGGTTGGAGAATCTCTGAATCCTGATGTTAGAGCGTTCCACAGTCGTGGAGTAGAAACTGAAAAAGATCTGGCACCCACAGAGTTTAATTCATATACAGGCTGCTGAGGGATATTTCTATTTAAAGTATGATAACAATGCATTTTTAATAACAATTCTACTTCTATGAGAACAATGAAGTCCACAACCATCACAACAGAGGACATCATGGAATTACTTTCAAGAACAGTTTTTTTTTTTTTAGCTGATGAACGATTAAGCATTGACAGCCAATCAGAATCCATGCATCCTGCTTTAAAGAGCTTGAGCTAAAGCAGCTGATGGAATAATGGCAGTGTGTGGTTATCATTATAGTTATTGTTCTATGATGTTGTCATCTAGCGAAGTAAACATGCATTTGTGTGCTAACAGAGCCGAATCTCTGAAGAGACACCATGTACTGCTTTGCTCACAAGCTAACCTGTCCTCGTGGATTTGTCTCTTAGTCGTCTCTAATGCCTGTGTGGGAGCGTGTGTTTGTTTTAGTGTTGACCTCATCTCTGCGGTGAGCACAAGTCTGCTCTAGTGTTTGCTGTTTATGGCTCTCAAGCAGCATTAGTCATTTAAATGCCACCAGAAGTTTTTTACTAAGCTGGAAACACAGTTTTCTCATTAAGTCTGAGAAACGGAGCGCGGCCGGTCAACACACCGACTGGATTCACCCGATACGGGCCGAGGGCTTTGGGAAATGCACTTCCTGTGCTCGGTGTAAATGTGATTAGTTCAGTCACCCTGTTCATGTCTGCCTCACCTTGCTGATGAACCCCCACTCCAAACCTTCCACTTCATTTTTCCTGCATTCCCGGCAGCTCCTCAGAGGCTTGATTGATTACAGACGATCCTTTGACCCCGACTGGTCTCAAATTAAATCAACCAAACACATTAATCAATATCTATTGGGTCAAGGGGTTGAATTGCAACGTGTGATCTGCCATTATTTGTGACCTACAGCCGGGCGATATATCAAATATTCATGATTTATTCACCATGAAATTGCTGGCGATGTAAAATTAGATAACTTCATGAATAGTGTGATCCTTATATATGCGGTAATTGCATTTATGAAAATTTGTAAAACATCAGGCAAAAAATTGCATTAGAGATAATATATCAATTGATCACTGAATCACTAATATATATATAGTTTTGAAAATTCACAATAATAACAGCATGATTAGCATTTAAAATGCAAAAAAAAAAATGCATTTACCAAGATTAATAAATGCTTTAGTTGTATTGAATTGGGAATTTATTTAAAACTCATACTGTATATAAAAACACCGTGATAGTAATGCATCATAAGTGTGAGAGAGATTGCCGAGAGAAAACTCAGCAATATCAAAAATATATTTTGAAACATATTTTAGCAAATTTTTTGGCCACATTTTGTGTATTTATAAATATATATAAAAAATAATAATAATGATAATATATATATATATATATATATATATATATATATATATATATATATATATTATTTTTATTTTTTTTTTATTTTTTTTTAATACGTTAAAAAATATACAAAATTTGGCCAAAAAATTTGCTTAAATATATTTTCTACCAATATATGTATCTTTAAAAATATACTTTATTTAATATAGGGCATTCCATTCACATTTGTATTTAGCCAATTTTTAGGCAATTGAAAGATTGCACCTGAAATATATTTTCCTCTGAAAAAAATAGAAATATAATGAATATGTTGTTCAGCTCTAGTTTGGATGTGTCACACTGTGACCGAAATCCCAGACATGATGCAATCTTCATTTTCTGTGTGTCTGTGGCTATATGTGTACGTCTGAGCTTGTGCAGGTGTGGGTTGAGATGTTGAAAGCGGTTTATTATAGTGATCCGATAGCTTTGTTCGATTGTCACTTCAGATGCAATGGGAGTCGAGGGCTTCCTTTGTAAGAGCTATCTGCTATTTACTCCTCTGAAGAGCAGGTGAGATATTGCTTTTCTCATTTTGTCTTTCTGTCAGCTGTTGCCCTAAAAATGCTCACAACAGCTCACTTTTTCTCGCGGTATATGTTGTGATTTTCTGCCAGATTTCTCCGAGCATCTGAAATGAATTTGTGCGTCAGGACCCCTCAGGGACTTCGCCTTCCCACTGGCCGCAGTGTGTTTTGTGCTCTAATGAAGGGAATTTATAACCGAGCGGTTAATTCACAGCCTGGGCGACTCAGAGGCCTACCATTCAATGAAGCAGTATTGACTGTTTCCATATGAAGCAATCTCATTGGCCGGTAATGTGCCGCTGCTTCTGTTTCAGACTGCTTCGCTTTTCTTTTTCAGATATGTTTAAAATTGGCTGAATGAAAATGTGACATTTCACCAAAAACGTATGTATACATACAATTCACTGCATTTTCCAGTTTAAATGAACCATAGAGGCAGTAAAGCACCAACAATTTTAAAATTATGATTGTCAGTTAACTCTTTCCCCGTCATTGATGCCATTTTCCAGCTTTCCGTGTTTTCACCGGTGTACAGTAGGGAGCATTATTACGCTTTCAATGCAAAAGTAGGGATGCACGATAAATATCACAATATCATGTTGCGCAAAACATGTTCAAAATATGATCGTGGTTTTCCGCAGCTCGTCAAGTTTTACAGAAACCTAGGCAGAATGAGATATTTCCAAAACCTTGGTTGAATATTCTACTACTATTCCTTTAAATCTTAATCTAGTTTAACCAAATTTTATTTGCATCAGCCCAAACCTTACAAAATTACTAAATTGATTTGATTTTCCCAACTATTGCTCCATTTTATATTATCGAGAGTAAAACAAAACTAGCAATACCCAGGTAAAGCAAACCTTGGTAGATGCCATTGTTCCCATTGTAATTCCCATCTCTTTATAACCTGGGGTGCGTTTCCCAAAACCATTGTTGCTAACTAAGTTAGCAACTTTGTTGGTAGCAATGCAGTTTCCCATTGCCAACCAACTAAGTTCCTAACAGGTTAGCAAATATTGTTTTGGGAAACACCCCAGGTTGTTTAAATTTCAGGCCAAGACTTGACCTACCGAGCCAAGAGGCTGGAGTATGGGTATCCCACTCGTTCTTCCTCAACACAGATACAGTTGAATGAGAAAGTCTTTATCTCTTTTAAATAATGGCTCTGCATTGCAGCGATGTGAACTGCGGCGCGAGGGCCATCATTTGCGAGGGTGTTTGCGCAGGTCTAGGAACAGTTTGATAAGATGTCGTTTGTATTCAGATCAAGGTCACCGCGCTGTGCTGAGACTCCCTTTTCCACCGAATGATACACAGAGACGGCTTGTGTTTCTCCAGGCTGTGGATTCTGAGAGAACTTAGTGTGAAAAGATTTGGCTTTTTGTTGATCATGTATCGTTGCTATCACTTTGGCTAAGACTAAATTGTTGAGACTAAAAGATGAGAATATCATGTTTCTGCCTTTCATAAGAGGATATTATTGTTGAACAAATATAGCCATGTAAAACGTCCAGATTTCTCATAAATGCATTTTAGCATGACGGTCAATGATAAGCAAAGACTTGCTTGTTTTTAAAAATACATTAGTGCAATTCATAAACACAGTATGATAAGTGTTTTTCATTTATAAATTAAAATCCATTTTTAGATAACTTTAAAGATGTAAGGGTGATACACCTGTCCTGATATCACTGATGAAAAGAAGGACAAAAAGAAAAAGAAACTCCATGTAGTTGGACATAATACTGGATTATTATTCATTAGAAAATTAAGCAGTTTTATGGAAATTTAATGGAACTTTTGTGAATATCATATGCATGGTATTTGTAAAAAAAATTTTTTACTTAAAAATATTAATAAAAAAATGTAAACATTGCATCTATTGAAGAAGAATTTAAAAATTTCTTTGTACTTCTTTTTATTTCTGTACAGTGTTTTTTTGTGATCATGTGATGTTGGGCCACCATGTGATCTATGTGATCATGTGACCTCTAATTTAAAGATGGCTTCTACACTTGCTACTGTGTTAGGCTTTGAGGACATTTTTATCCCCCATTTAGTTAAATTGATTTATTTATTTACACTTCCTTTTATTCTGGATCATTGTGCCAATTTTTAACGATGCTTCATGGTTACACCACATGACATTTTAGAGTTTTTACATGTAATCTTTTCTTGAAAATGCAGTGTTCTCTTATCACTTTATTTCAATATCATATGCATGGTATTTGTAAAAAATATTTTTACTTAAAAATATTAATAAAAAAAAATTAAACACTTGCATGTATTGAAGTCGAGAGGGAAAAGTGTTATTACTTTTTACTTTTTTTTTATTTCTGTACAGTGTTTTTTTGTGATCATGTGATTTTGGGCCACTATGTGATCAATGTGATCATGTGACCTCTAATTTAAATATGGCTTCTACACTTGCTACTGTGTTAGGCTTTGAGGGAAATCATTTTTATCCCCCATTTAGTTTTATTTATTTATTTATTTACACTTCTTTTATTCTGGATCACTGTGCCAATTTTTAACGATGCTTCATGGTTACACCACATGACATTTTAGAGTTATTACATGTAATCTTTTCTTGAAAATCGAATGCAGGTTTTTCTAAAACGTTCTCATCACTTTATTTGTTGTTGAAAAGTTGTAAAAGTTCTTGGGTACTGCTTTCTTCCGCACTTTATGCCGCCGGAAGCACAATTCACTGGGTTCACGAATGACAAGTGTGACATGTTGCTTAACCCGGGGTTAAAAAGCATTGAGTGTTAAAAGGCTGTGAAATTGTAGCTCGTAGCCGTGCTGCAGCTGTTGTGTGTGATGTTTCTGTGTCTGTTGTGGGGTTTTTGGACATGGTTAGCCGTTCAGTGTTTAGCATAACCATTTGTTAGCAAGGACAGCAGCTAAATGTCTCCTCATACATTTTGTTTAATTAACTAAATCAATCTCTCGCCCAAGCCAGAAATACAATTACTGCAGGGGGCGTTGCCAAAACACCTGCAGTCTGTGTGTGTGTGTGTGTGTGTGTGTGTGTGTGTCACTCTCTGTGTGTGTCCAAGTCTCCATTTTTCTACTAAAATTGCACTTGTTCCCAACAATTGTGTTTGAATACGGTTGAATAAGAACACATGGGCGCATTTATTTAATCAGAAATACAGTTATATTGTGAAATATTATTACAATGTAAAATAGCTGTTGTCTATGTGAATATATAGTTTAAAAGGGAATTGAAGCTGTATTTTCAGCATCATTACTTCAGTCTTCAGTGTCACATGATTCATCAGAAATCTAATTCTATGAGTTTGATATAATTCTATTTAAATGTATAATTCTCTTCCAATAGTAATTTGCTGCTCAAAAAACATTTCTGATTATTATCAGTGTTGCCACTTCATCTGTGACATTACCATTCAAAATTTTGTGCTAAGTAAAAAATTATTCAACTGGAGTACATTCAATTGATAAAGTGAGACTGAATAGATTTATGATGTTATGAAATATTTATATTTCAAATAAATTGTTGTTTGGATCTTTCTATTCATCAAAGAATTCTGAAAAATAAAACACATCAGTTTCCACAAAAATATTGTGCAGCACAACTGTTTTCAGCATTGATAATAATAAGCAATAGTCAGTATATTGCAAAACTTCTGAAGATCATGTGACACTGAAGACTGGAGTCAAACGATTAATAACGATTAATCACATCCAAAATAAAAGCTGTTGTTTACGTAATATATGTATGTTTGCTGTGTACATGTTTTATGTATATATGAATACACACACGCAGGCATATATTTCAGAAGAATATGTTATGTTCATATATATATATATTTTTAAATATAAATTACATGAATATAAATAGACACTTAAGTACATATAAATATTTTCAAAATATATACTGTATGTATGTGTATTTATATATGCATGATATACACAGAACACACACACATATTATGCAAACAAAAACTTTTATTTTGGATGCGATTAATCGTTTTACAGCACTACTGAAAATTCAGCTTCGATTACAGAAATAAATTACGTTTTACGATGTATTCGCATGGAAAACAATAGGCCTACAATTGTACTAATGTACTAACAATTGTACTAATATTTCACAATATTACTGTTTTTGCCGTGGTGAGCAGAAGAGACTTCTTTCATAAACGTATTAACATCCTAATAGTTTCAAACTTTTGACCTATAGTGTATGTTGTGATTTAGGTTAAGTAAGGGTGTGTGTGTGTGTGTGTGTGTGTTTGGCTCTTCACTAAGGATGAGTTTTTATGTCCATTCATGCTTAAACCAGTGCTGACAGAAACCACCTGCCTCTTCCAGCACAACAATTCATCTCTCTCTCTCTCTCTCTCTCTCTCTCTCTCTCTCTCTCTGTCTCTCATTCTCTCTCTCTCTTTCTCTCTCTCTCTTTATATCCGCAGTGTCAGATTTGAGCCCTGTGGGGTTTTGTGCGTCTGTTAGGTGACATTGGTCAGTCCGTAGGGGCCGGTGTGTGTGTGTGTGTGTGTGTCGCTGCAGTAGATCTGTTTTCCTGCTTCATTCACAGCCGGAGAGAAACACAGATGTTGGGAAACAGAGATGTGTCTGATTGGCTGGATTGAGATGCTGACAGACAGCGTTTTTAAGTTAGACAAGGATTTCTATTGAACGGGGATATAGAAAATAAATACATCAGATAAATAAAACTGATAGAAATACAGTAACACATTTTAGCCCACCTTTGTTTGCGGTTCAACCCTGATAATTGTTATTGTTCAGCCCATTACTCCTTACAATGAAAATAATGTAAGTGGTTAAAGTTTATGAAATACAATGATGTGTTTTGACATAATACAATTTAAATGATACAAACAATATATTACAGTGGTGTAAATATATAGTTTAAAAGCTTGTCTACTCAATTTAATGATGACATTTGTTACGAAAGCAGCTGTGGTCAGTTTGGAGATGATTGACTTTAAGGCTCTTGACGCGCTCCAAACACACTGGCAGTTCACCAGTAATATTTCTTTCAAAATGAGAAGTATGTTTTATGATTTAGATGGCTCTGTGGGAATCGGGTCTGTACGTCATAATGAATGTTTTCAGGGCGGCTGCGGCTGCATTATTCACATGAGATCAGGACGGAGATTTCAGAGGCCTTTTATTCGGGTTCGAGTGAAGCATCGAAGACATCAACAGTTTCTCTCTGCACGCAACGCTGAGTGCTGAATAAACCCCGAGAAAGAAAGAGTTACAGTTTGAGCCTTGAAGAGCTTCAGACAAAACAAGAAAACTCGAAGAAGAGAAGAGAAGAGCTGTCTGTGACTCATCCGTTTCTGATTTCCTCTGAATGGAGGGATGAGGGCGAGGAATGGGGGGCGTGGCCTGTTGATGTTATAGCCACGCCCCCTATAATGTGATTGTCCCAAAAATCCCAAAAATCTCCCAATCAGAGGCGGGAACTTCAGTAAAACAAGATACAATTTCAGGTTTAAACAGAAAAATATTGTTAGTATAATAACAACACCAACAAAATAGTAATTATTATTGTTGTTGTTGTTACTGTTTTATTATTATTATTATTATTATTATTAATAATAACAATTATAAATTAAAAAGTTTTTTGTTGATATCGTTATCATTATTATAATAATAATATGAAGTATTTTAACATTTATTATTATTATTTAATATAATTAAATTGTAATGAAGTAGTTATAGTACTGTATCATTTATTAATCATTTTTATATATTAATTTATTATTATTATTATTATTACATATCATTATTAGTAATTTATAAAATAAATTATGATCAAATGATGTATGAGCTGTTATATTATTTATTTAATAATGATAAAAATTAATATAAATATAGATAATGATTGTATGCAATTCATTAATATAAAATAGGTAATTTATAAAATATATTTTATTATACTGTAATTATTATTATTAGTAGTAATAATATTAACAATACTGACAATGCTTATAATGTGAAATTCATTATTATTATTGTCATTATGTAATACTAATGACAAATACACATTAAAAAAAAATATAATACTGCCGTTACATAATAATAATAATAATAATAATAATAATAATAATAATAATAATAATAATAATAGTTATTTAATATTAATACTGGTGATGATTATATGTAATCTATTATTAACATTATTCAATCATACTAGTAATAATAGTTTATTATTGTTATTATTAGCATTATTATTATTATTATTGTAGATTATGCTTGATTCCACCCTTAAATGAATTCCCTTGTCTTCGGGCTTCTGTAACCTCTCCTTTGTTCCTGATCAGAAGTTATCTCTCATGCGTCTGTAATAAAGAGGATTATCAAATCACGAATCAAGCCGGCCCGCTGCCTGCTGGGATTCTTCATATGGAGGATTTACCCATAATCCCAGTGTTAAAGAGAAAGGCTTGATGTCCTGGCCGTGTTTGAGCTTTTGTGTGTGAAATCATGAAAACATGCAGGTCATGGCTGATCATGTGTGAGTCAAGGTCATTACTGCAGTTACGTCTGAAATCATGTGTTTATGCAGCTGATTTAATGAAGGCACACACTGAGATAAGAACAAATGATATTGTGATAAGTGCTTTATTGTACAAATGCCATCCTGGAGGGTCTTGTGATGGCAGTCCTTTTGAGAGGGATTCAGTGCAGCTGAGAAACTCAATGTTAAAGTCAGAAACATAACTCAGATAATAATAACTCAAACAAAAGAATCACTCTATGAACAATAAACACAAATAACGACATTTGAATCATTGAAATACAGTTTGCACAATTTAAATGGCTTTAAAATGATTCATTATAATTCAGACTTTTTCTTATTTATTTATTTTTCTTTTCTAGTACTACTACTAGACTACTACTACTACTTTCTCAAAATGATTGAAACACAGTATGCAAAATAGAAATTACGTGCAAAATCATTCAATATAATTCACTACAGACTTCCTTATTATATGAATATTACTTATTATTATTTTGTACTATTACTACAATATATTATTATAATTACTCATTATTTATTATATATATTCTTTTTTTTTTCTTGGTTTATTTTATTAACAGCGTATGTGTTTGCGGCCCGATGACAGAATTGCTATTTTTCAGCAGTGTTATATTTAGTATTGTCTGAAACTATTGTAGTTTTTATGTATATTTTAAATTAGTTTTTATTTTATATCGCAGTCAGCTCCACCCCTGATCTGGTGGGTTGGTGCACCATTATTGTGACCCTGGAGCACAAAAGCAGTCTGAAGTCTCTGGGGTATATTTGTAGCAATAGCCATAAATACACCGTATGGGTCAAAATGATCGATTTTTCGTTTATGCCAAAGATCAATAGGCTATTAAGTAAAGATCACGTTCCATGAAGATATTTTGTACATTTCCTACTGTAAATATATCAAAACTTCATTTTTGATTAGTTAATATACTTTGCTAAAGACTTTTTCTGGCCAACTTTAAGGTGATTTTCTCAATATTTAGATTTTTTTGCCCCGTCAGATTCCCAGATTTTCAGATCTCGATTCAGTATCTCGACCAAATACTCGTTTTAAGTCTGTGTGATTTCTGCCGGGGTGTTCCTTCAGTTTTTCTGTGCATTCTGCATTGCTGTTTTCTGGACTTACAGAGGTTAGCTGTGGTAACGGGACGGTATGAGCAGGTCACAGCGCTCTGAGATCTTAATTTATGGTGCATTCAGAAAGCTTGTTCGGCCCTGAATACGTAATATAAGAAAGAGCACAGCCGCAGTGGAATACTGATGCACGTACACATGCGCTCAAACACACATGCACACACACACACACACACACACACACACACACAGCTCTCATCACGGTAATTGCTGGATTCCTTCTGTAAAGCAATGGCTTTAATATTAAAGCATTTCTCGTTCATGCATTGCAAGGTCATGTGACACAATCTTTAAAATGTATTTAAACATGTAACATAATGAACGTTAAGCTAAATGGTGCGCTATTATATGTATGTCGCGTATAAACGTGTTGAAAACATTTAGGGTTTTGTCTGTAATTTACATTTTTTGACTGAAAATTTGCATGCTTACTGCATTTTTGGCCATTTACAGTGAATATAACAAATCAATCTGGCCATTTTGAGTTTTTGTGATATTGTGTAATGCACTGCCTTCAATTCATCCTCAGCAGACGTCATACAGTACGTGGACCTTTGGTTTACTGTAGGTGGAAGGTACTCTTCTTGACTGAATCGGTAATGCCAAATATTATTTATGACTAGAATAAAAAACATTCAATTTGATCATCTTCCAGTTTTGTAGGTCAATTTAATAAAACCCGGCACTACAACAGACATGTGAGACCAAAAGGGAACAGTAATTTAAATGAACACCTCTGTTTTTTCTTGAGACTTCTGTGTGGAAACAGCACAAGACAGTTTCAGGTCATTCGGGTCACTCTTCTTGATAAGAGCGGCCCAGCAGGAAACATCATTACCTTTCTTGCCATTGAGTCTTTTTAAGATCTTATTAACATTTACTTATTTTAACAAAGCGTGCTTCTGTAAAGCATCTCCTGACTCACGGCTGCTGCTTCTGGAGGGCCCTCATGTGAGCCGAGCTCCTAATGAAGCCGGGATGAGATGGGATTTATTCCCGCTTGCTTTTTAATTTGGAGAAGGCTCTCCTCCTGCAGTAAAGAGTCGTATTGGTCTCTTGGTCTTTTGTGGTGGGATTTATTCCCCTTGCCTGGCTGTGTTTCTCTCAGGTTCCTCCCCCTGTGGGGTTTTGTGGCTTTGGGCTCGATTGATTTCCATCCGATCAATAGCTTGAAGCTGGAATTAAAGAAGGAAGCACGAGTCACGTCCCGCCGATCCTGCCGCAGTCTCCGAGGAGGGCTGAGGTATCAGAATAAAACCCCTCGGAGGGGACAGAGGTGCATTTGAATACGATCCATCACCGGATTGATGCGGCCAATGATCTCCACAACACCAGCCAATAATCTACCGCACAAAATCCCTCCTGTCACCCTCCGGCCAATAACACTACCCGCTTGATCCCGCTCCCGTCATCCGGCCAATGAGGCAAAGATTGATGCATGGCCCAGCGGAGCAGAGCGCTTTAAACGATGACACACATCTCTCTCACCTTGAGCCTAATTGACTGTCTCAAAGCCGGAGTCGGGAAGTGCTGACGGGGAGGATCGCGCCTGTCAGAGAGCACAGGGCTCCTCCAGCACTCCACCGGTGACGAGAGACGTCATTTCCACCTGAGGTCACACAGAGGCACACCACAAGGACGGTCCAGGCTGGGTTAGAGTCCGGAGTAATTTTAAGATCATTGAGATACTAGTTTGTATTCATAGTTAGAGAGTTTTTTTTTTTTTAAGATTCGGAAATGTTACTGTATTTTACTGTAATTTTACTGTAATTCATTTATTAATTATATATATATATATATATATATATATATATATATATATATATATATATATATATATATATATATATACTGAGCCTTTCTGCAGTTTAACTAGTAATGCCAAGGTTGTGGGTTTGATTCCCAGGGAACGTATTAACTGAAGAGAAAAAATAAAATAAACATTTTATTGAATTTAATGCAATATAAGTCACTTAGTTTTGTATAAAAGTGGCAAATTGCCAAATGCTTAAATGCAAATAGACAATTATTATTTTTGTAGTGTGTGTAATGTGTTCGTGTGTGTAATAATAATAATAATAATTAAAAAAAAAAAAAAAAAAAAAAAAAAAAAATATATATATATATATATATATATATATATATATATATATATATATATATAAAAAATGTATGCATAAATTCTGCTCCGAAATCAAATATTCTGGATGCACTTGGCCGAAAACCAAAAATACTTTTGTAATTAGATCATATAAAGTAATTTTGTAAGACTTTAATTTAACTCAAAAAATTTTATGATTAAAGGCAATAAAATAACCAAACTTTTTTTGAAAGTAACCATTAGCTATTCATGAATTATCCATAACATCTCTCTCTCTCTCTCTCTCTCTCTCTCTCTCTCTCTCTCTCTCTCTCTCTCACACACACACACACACACATATCATAAATAAATAAACACATACAAGCCTTTGCTTCAATTATGGTTTTTAAGGTTTTAGTCTTAGTTAGGTATGATATAATATCCCTGGCCTGGACGTCTCGTAACAGTCGGCTGAACTCTGAGAACAGGTCCTGCTGTCCAGAGCTCCATTTGTCTTCAGGAGTTTAGTTGTCAAAGATATAATGCTCGTAAATTCCCTGCATACCCCAACGTGTTAGATGAGAGACACGAAATAAAGCCATCACTCACGTGGCCGAGTGAAATCACGATAGAGAGAAGCTGTCATAGTGGGCCTGAGTGCAGACATCACTGGAGCTGTCTGGTTACCGTGTCGTGTGTCACGGTACCGTGGCGGCGGGGTCAGATCGAGCCAGTCTCTGCGCTCCCCGGCGAGGTGCCGTCCTCACGGGGAGCCTGCGGTAAGAGAAAGTAATCAGTCATGATGTCAGTGCCGAGCCCCAGACTCAGTCAGGCTAATAATGAGCAGGCAGATCTATGAACAGCCCCGCTGAATAAAGGACCGCTGTGGGCAGCGCTGCCAAGCGTGACCTGTTTACCGACAGAGAACTAAAAATTGAGAGCAAGCGGTGCATTTCCACTATTCGAGGACAAAGAAAGGGCTTTATTTGCTTCATTTCTTGGCAATCATATTCAGCTTTTGTATTAGATTTTGTCCAGAGACTCAAACTAAACAAAAATATAGCCTACAATTTGGTGCAGATGCTGATATCTATATGGCAAAAAAGTAAAATGAGATTCTTATGACTAATGTAAATAAATGAAATCTTTACTACAGATGCTTGCATATAATCAGCCTTGGCTTTATATCTCCAATTATATGTCTTAGTAACTAAAATTATATTTAAATGATCCAAACATATAATGTAATACAATCCAATGATGTTTGAGCAAATAAATGTTCCTCGAAAAGATCCTGATGATCAGAATTGAGACAATTTTTTTTTTAAACAATGATTGATGGAGATCAAGCCAAGCTGCTTCAGTCCAGTAAGTGTTCATCTTCAAAGTTTTGATCATGGATCATTTAAAGGCTTTAAAAATTTGTATCAGATATGAAACAGTTGTATCTGTCACTTTGACTTAATGGATTGTACATTTTCTGTCAGTTATGTCAGTAAACTGTTGCGATATTTACGATTTTTTAACATGCCATTGATATCACAACAACTTGTGTCAAAAACTCTTTCAACAACAGATACAGAAAAAGACAACGGATACATGTTAGCAATCTGTTCACCCCATTTGAAGAACAATACCTCATCAATTAGTCCACCAAATCTGGTTTATCTCCCAAATCCTTATTGACATCTGTCTTGTCTTTTTATTCATAACTTGTTTTCCTTATGCCTTTGCTCCTTTGTTCTCCAATGTGAATTGCTATTAGCATTACGAGAAAGTCTCTGAAGGGAAACATCATTTATTTTTAATGGAAACCAATTGAATTATCCATCAATGCTTTTAATATTTACTAAGTAACATGATTTTTGGGTAATGCAACCTGTGATGCATGTACGATCATACTTGAACGTTTTTGTAAACTCTTAAGACATTCTATATTTCCGCATACATTTTCCTAATAAGTATATGAACCTTTGCCTGTGTACCAGTGTCTGGCGTGACACCTGGGCAGCAGTAATTACAACCAAATGTGGATTAGTCCTGCTCATCGAATTTTGACCCATTCCTCATTACATCACTCTTCAACTTTGTGATTTTGATGGGCTTCTTTGCATTAACTTCTGTCTTTGGTGACACTCTTACTACTGGTTTCAAAAAGGATTTCCGTGAAATCCATGTGGGCTGGATCTGGGCCGGATCTGGGCCAACACTGGTTCCTGTCTGGGTAGGACCCACTTTCTGAGAGCTTGAGTTCTTCTGGGAGAGTTTTAGATTTGCATTGGCTTCCTCTTTTGTTATCCTGCCATGCACACCACTGTTGTTCTTCAGTGTTTGTATGATAATGGAATTATGACCAGTATAAGTCTATGCGAACGAGATGTACAGATCCTTCTATATTTTGCTGGGGTTCTTTGTAAGGGTGGACAATGAACCTATAGAAATTTCACATTGTTATCTCCATCACAGTTATGCTCATGACAATTGCAATGCTGCGTCATCGCTTAAGTTTACCATTTGCATGCATTTTTGATGCAAGGTAGAGTAACTGCATTTCAGTTGTTGTTTACCATCTGCTCCCTAAATTGCTGAGCCCCCCAAAAACATTTTGTAACCTGTTGCAGGCCATTGAGCATCACAATTTTCTGTAGGTCCTCAGAAACGGCTTTTGACTGAGGGACGGCAAACTTCCACAAACCTACACTGTCAAAATTGCTTTCCAAGAAAATGCTTCTACAGTCTTCGAAACTGAACATTCAGTTCAGTGTTGCTTGTCAGCCATTTCTTTAAATATTTGTGAAATGTACTATCAATTTCTGAGTGGAAATTGTTTCAACAACTTGTTTTTTGAGTACATGTGTTGAGGACTCTAATTGTGTCTTTAAATGAACTGATCCTCTGAAGATATTTATCATTTTTGGTATCTAGATGGTTCTATTGAGCAGCCTGGAGTGTCAAAACCTACTCCTTCATAGCAGCATATTGCAACAAGAGGACTACCATCTAGACATTACCCTCTAAGCCGGCGGAGAGGCTTGCTGGGGTTGCTAGTATCATATTGCAAACATTTATCATGTTGCAGACACAGAAACAGGTGGGCCGAGACTCAAGCTGTGGTCACACGTTGGTGTGGGAGTCTGTTCTCCTCGCTGTGTTTTCAGATGCTGCCCTCACCTTCAGTCACTCACTAATCGCCAACACGTCTCCATCTGCATCTCTGTGGAGTTCAGCTCAAGTCAGTGGAAACACCCACATATGTTATCTTCACACATGGCTTAATTGCCGCCCCTGTGCTGTGACACGGTCCTGTTTGCTGAAATACACGGCTGTCTTTGAGAATATCTGAGTTGAAGAAGCTTCTGGAATCTGCAGGAATCAATCAGCTCTAGGGATGTGCCAATCACAGATGCACAATACAGGGCTAACGTATGCTTTTGCTGTTGATAGGGACTGAGCTTCCAAGTATAGGTCTCTGCAGGAAATTAATGGGAGTTATGAGATCAAGGTGTTTTTACACCATGATACCTGATTGGTTGATGTAATAGTGACGTTAGGTTTAGGGGTGGGGTTGGGTAAGTGGGATCATTTAGATTGCATGATTCATAAACAGCCAGCAGTTTCAAAACACCCACATGGTGATAAACGCCCACTTTTGCTCTGCAGAGACCTAAGTCTCTGAGCTTCCCTTTGGAGATTCATTGGTCAGTCAAACTGATAAAAACAACCCCAAATTTACCCTGTTGGTGGAGCCAGTATTTCTGTTTTGGAACTTTCAAACTTACAAATGCGATACTTACAACTGTTACTGCTGCATATAAAGGTGGTATAACTTTAAGAAAGCACACCCTTCATTCTTTAACACTCCAATCTGTCTGAATGGTGAGTGTGTGTGTGTGTGTGTGTGTGATGGAGACGTGTAAAGAGCAGCTTGTGTGAATGATAGTGCGAACTGTAGGAGTAAGTCGAGAGGCAGATTAGAAATGTTGCAGGTTGATTTGGCACCAGACAGATGCAGCACAGTAGGACACACGCAGTCACATCGCAGCTGCCTCATGACTGAATGTCACACAGTTCTCTGTCCGTCTCTAAACCATTCTCACCTTCCCATCATGCACTGCTCCTCCTTCACCACGCCTGCGGGACCTGCGCTTTTGTTTGCTCACCGTAAGAAGAAAGTGTAAAAATGTAAACTGGAAGTTGCATGTGGTGCTAGCCCTGCTGCGAGACTCCATACTCTCACCATCTGCTTTCTTCAGCCTTTTCTAGGTATTATAGACCTCCTTGGAGGATCGAACCCGCATGGATTCGTCACTGATAGGCAGACATCTGCTGGACGAGATGCACACCACAAATATTAATAATGGGAATTTTAAGAATTGCTATCAAATGTATATTGGGAACATAAAAAAATTGGAAAGGATCCTGACATTGAAGGAGGGACCCACACCTTTGTGAAAAAAAGTAGCATGCTTTTAAAAAGGCTATTAATTGTTATGGAAATAATAATATACTTAAGTGTGAATTAAATGTAACATTTTAGACATTTACTAGCATGTTAATTGTAATCAAATGAAATAAAGTTTCCATTTATATTAAATAAAATTAGCTGAACCTTAGAGTGCTTTTTGACCCACTTAGAGGTGCTGGTCATATAATTAGAATATCATCAAAAAGTTGATTTATTTCACTACTTCCATTCAAAAAGCGAAACTTGTATATTATATTAATTCTATATATATATGAAACTTGTATATTAAAATTGTATACTATAAATTACTACACACAGACTGTTATATTTCAGATGCTTATTTCTTTTAATTTGATGATTATAACTGACAACTAAGGAAAATCCCAAATTCAGTATCTCAGAAAATCAGAATAGTACTTAAGACCAATACAAAGAAAGGATTTTTAGAAATCTTGGCGTACTGAAAAGTATGAACATAAAAAGTATGAGCATGTATAGCACTCAGTATATAGTCTGGGCTCCTTTTGCCTGAATTACTGCAGCAATGCGGCGAGGCATGGAGTCGATCAGTCTGTGGCACTGCTCAGGTGTTATGAGAGACCAGGTTGCTCTGATAGTGGCCTTCAGCTCTTCTGCATTGTTGGGTCTGGTATATCACATCTTCCTCTTCACAATACCACATAGATTTTCTATGGGGTTAAGGTCAGGTGAGTTTGCTGGCCAATAAAGAACAGGGATACCATGGTCCTTAAACCAGGTACTGGTAGTTTTGGCACTGTGTGCAGGTGCCAATCCTGTTGGAAAATTAAATCTGCATCTCCATAAAGTTGGTCAGCAGCAGGAAGCATGAAGTGCTCTAAAACTTCCTGCAATACGGCTGTGTTGACCTTTGACCTCAGAAAACACAGTGGACCAACACCAGCAGACGACATGGCACCCCAAACCATCACTGACTGTGGAAACTTTACACTGGACCTCAATCAACGTGGATTGTGTGCCTCTTCTCTCTTCCTCCAGACTCTGGGACCCTGATTTTCAAAGGAAATGCAATATTTACTTTCATCAGAGAACATAACTTTGGACTACTCAGCAGCAGTCCAGTCCTTTTTGAAGCGAGACACTTCTGACGCTGTCTGTTGTTCAAGAGTGGCTTGACACAAGGAATGCGAAGCTGAAAACCTTGTCTTGCATACGTCTGTATGTAGTGGTTCTTGAAGCACTGACTCCAGCTGCAGTCCACTCTTTGTGAATCTCCCCCACATTTTTGAATGGGTTTTGTTTCACAATCCTCTCCAGGGTGCGGTTATCCCTATTGCTTTTCCACTTTTTTCTACCACACCTTTTCCTTCCCTTCACCTCTCTATTAATGTGCTTGGACACAGAGCTCTGTGAACAGACAGCCTCTTTTGCAATGACCTTTTGTGTCTTGCCCTCTTTGTGCAAGGTGTCAATGGTCGTCTTTTGAACAACTGTCAAGTCAGCAGTCTTCCCCATGATTGTGTAACCTACAGAACTAGACAGAGAGACCATTTAAAGGCTTTTGCAGGTGTTTTGAGTTAATTAGTTGATTAGAGTGTGGCACCAGGTGTCTTCAATATTGAACCTTTTCACAATATTCTAATTTTCTGAAATACTGAGTTTAGGATTTTCCTTAGTTATCAGCTATAAACATCAAAATTAAAAGAAATAAACATTTGAAATATATCAGTCTGTGTGTAATGAATGAATATAATTTACAAGTTTCACTTTTTGAATGGAAGTAGTGAAATAAATAAACTTTTTGATGATATGCTAATTATATGAACAGCAACTGTAAGTAGGACTTAAGTACATCTTTATATGTAATTTCATAATTACTTGTATTGTCTTTGAAATGTTCTAAATGCTCTTTTGAATGTACTGACAAACATTTATGATGATCTTGCAATTTAACAGATTTAAAATAGTTTATGATTATGTTTACATAATATTATGTACCAAGCACTTTACATGTTTTAGTGTGTTAGTCAACACATCAGAATATGTCTTTAAAGCACGACAAAAGATTATTAAAACATAATTATAAAAATGTACTTTAAAGTAAAACATTTAATCTGTCAATCTTTTAAAAACTTACTTAAGTGGAAAGTAATCATGAAAGTGTCTCTAAGTCACTTAAGTAGCCTTTTTCTTTAATGTTATCTACAAGTGCATACACTTTTAAGATTTGAAGTACAATACAAATGCACATTAAATCCAATCAAGCACACTTCTTTTTCACAAGGGTACAGTAGCTAGGGGTCAGTCTGGTCAATTGGAGCACTGATCCTCTGTTGTTCCACCCTGTTTTGTTCACAGGAACAGGAAAGAGTGCTTACAGCTCCACTCTATGACTAATTTGGGGCCGCCCTTCATTAAGAGCCTGATAAAATGTGAATGTGGGCCCTCGCTGGGGTTCCCGATGAGACTCTGGTTCATTCAGCGCATAGTTTTGCTACCTTTCCTTTCATCTGTGTCTCCGTTAATACGGATTTAATTGGTGATTAGCCGCAGTAATGGCTCTGGATGGTGGTGAGTGATTTCTGTGTGTTTGTTGGGGTTTATGAAAGGAAAGGAGTCGAGCTGCCCCCCTCTGAGCTAATGCCTCCCTGCACAAACATGTGATGATGGAACAATGTGCACTACCAGCACAAGACTGTCTCTCTCGGTGTGTGTGTGTGTGTGATGAAAGGTCATTGAAGAGTTTACTTCCTGTGAGCATCTGAGTGTGTGTGTGTGTGTGTGTGTCTTGTGTTTGGAGGCGCGCAGCTGGCTGTTTCAAGCTCTGATTGCTTTTGAGGACGATTAATTGGTGCTGCTGTTTGGATTCAGGTAGCATGCACACCTTACACACACACTCATTTTTTCAAGTAGACTCATCCAAAGGCCAACATAGAAAGCTGATGAGGACATGTAGTCTGCAATATGATATACACAGTATTTTGCAATGCGAATATAAGCTATTTTCTGTGATTGTGTGTATCATACATATTCATAAAAAAAAATCCAGTTTGCAATATATAGCAGTATAATATGGAAACTTGTTTCCACTACTGAATAAAAAAAATAAAAAAGGTAATTGCGATTATAAGGTCAGAATTGTCAGATATAAACTCCCAATTGTAAGAATACATCAGAACTGTGAGCTGCGAAATAGAAACTCATTTCTGAAGACCAAAAAAAAATTCAGAATTGCAAAGGTAAACTTGGAATCAGGTTTAAAAGTTATGCAAATGAAAAAGTAAACGATTTATTACATTGCTAGCTACAGTTTTCATCATGTCATTTGTAATCAGCAACAGACTGCGCTTTGTAATCAATCTACTTTATTTCAAACTTCAACATTTTTACATTTAAATCCGGACTAAAACTGGTCAGATAACATGTTCTGAGTCTTTTTCTGCCCTTTTTTACAGTTGCGTTCTTTTGTACTTTAATCAGTTTGAAACATATTTATAATTCTCAGTTACATGAAAAGTTATTAAAATTGTTAAGGATAGCCTACTACACATTTGATGACAGCTTTGACCTCTTCTCATTTCAACTACAGGCCGAAACATGATCAGAGCAGACAAATGCTTCTGTGTGGCGCGTTGATGTCATGTTTGAAGGTCGATATGTTCAATATAAGTCTATTTGGGTAAGTGCTCGCCCCTCCTGGCCTGCGACGGACACATGCCTCTGTACAAGATCTTCACAGCACGAGCATGCGGCGGTGGTCAATAACCCATCCAGCCGTTTAATCAGAGAGAGAGTCTGGAGCGGACAGGTCAGCAGACACACGCCTGGCTTTTGTTTAGTCGCCTGACACACTGATTCAAGTTTGGATAGCAAGGAACGTTTAATTGCGACGACACTGATGGACCAGACTGAGCAGGAGTGTTTCAAAGCATTGATCTGGCTTGGTCTACACATGCGTAGCGATCGCATTTCCCAGCGTTTCCCCACAGCAATGAAGCATCTGTGTCTTCATGCTGTCAGAAACCTGAAAGCCCGAATAGGAGAGCACTCATTTCTATAAAGCTGTTATGATGCTGTAATGGCAGCATATGCTTTTAGTGCGACATGCTTATTCATAAAGAAACAAAATGTCAAAAACAAAACAAAATTAATGGTTGAAATCAGTGTTCATTTATTAGACAAGTAGCCCATTTTGCAATAGAAGCAAGGCCTGCTCCTCTTCAAAGACTCCATTTCTTTGAGGAAGGATGTTCTTTGATAAATAACAGTTTGTGGGATCTCTGTTCATTAGTGTTATTTGCGAAGGCAAGCATCACTATTAACATCTGACTCACACAGATTTAGATGATACCTGAAGTTGTCGCTTAAATTTTTTTTATAATAAATGCTGTTTTGAGCTTTTTATGCATCAGTGTGTCATGTAGGCCTATCACAAAAATATGAAGCAGCACAACTGCGACATTAGTTATAATCAGAAATGTTGAGCAGCATATCATCATATTAGAATGATTTCTGAAGATCTCTGAAGACTGGAGGAATTGTGCTGAAAATACAGCAGCACACCACAGAAATAAATTACAATTTAACAGATATTCACACAGAAAACAGCTAGTTTGAAATGTAATAAAATGTAAAAGTAACATCAAATTCAAAATATTAACAAAAATAATTGTTAATGATACCAAAATAACACTATTACATAGCAACACCCTGGAAACTATGGAAGCATGTTTCAGGCATTGAATTAAAATAATAATTACACACACACACGCACACACATACACACACAGTATTTTCCGATATAAACTGAGAAAAAATGTCTGAATTGAAATATGGATTGAATATAATGAAAGAAAAAGTTGCATTTATTTATTTATTTGTTATTTTTCATTCTATTCTATTGAAGAATCAAAATTATGAGATGTGAACTCAGAATTCCGACAAGAAAGAAATTAAATAAAATTAGGGCCGGGACTCGATTAAAAAAATTAATCTAATTAATTAGAGGCTTTGTAATTAATTAATCAAAATTAATCGCATTTTAGTCGCATATAAATATTTGACTTGAGAACAGTGAGAAGTAATTTTTTTTTCACATGGATTTATTGTATACCATTGAATAATGAATTAATACATAAGCTTAAGCAACAAAATATTGTTTATTTTTGTTCAACCAAGTCTAGCAGACCAGTGCAATTTTTGCCATGAAGTGTAGCAATAGCATATTTAGAAACAATTTAGAAATAGTACATTTCAGAAATTCAGGAAGCTTATAGGTGCTGGAACCTTCTGTAAAGTGTTTTTTTTTTTTTTTTTTAAGTAAAACACAATACTGTCAATTACATTCAGAACATTGGAAACCCTGACTATTAGAAAACATCTCTCTGTTGCTTCAGAGGCCATAACATACTAAGTCCAACTCTCAACAACCTTGGCCAAAACAATAAAGAGTTCAACATAAACTGTTGCACCAACAAAATAATACATAGTTCAACATAAAGTGTAAAGTCCACGCTAGCTGCTATATGTTTTGCGTTGAGGTGATACTTGAGGCTCGATCATGTGCTGCGGTGATATGCGAACGCTAGTTGGTGCTCCAGTATAATCGGTCCGCCGAAACTCATCCAGTGAGAAACGTTCTGCAGTGCAAAAATAAGTTATAAAAAATGCGGGAATTTTTTTCTGTAATTAATTAATCTTAGTTAACGCGCTATTTTTTGTGTAATTAATTAATCTCAATTAACGCGTTAAAGTCCCGGCCCTGAATAAAATACAATTGCGAGATATACCATCAATATATCGAGTTTATCATTTGCAATTGTGAGACAATAAAGTCTTTATTTTTTCATTTCATTTTATTTTTTTCATGGTGACAAATTTTTATTTGGGTTGGAAATCAGTTTCCACATTTAACCATCCTCGAGTTATGATGGTGAATTTTGAGTTGGGCGGGTTTTTAAAATCTAAAATCCAGTCGTGTTGATGCACTGTGCCTCAGTCCTGTGAATATCTTTCGAGTGAAAGCATCCCTAGTTTTCCGTCTGCATCCTTCCGAGCACCTGGGTGTTCCCGTGGTTACAGCTTCGTGTAACCAAGGCAGAAAAGTATCTGTTTCCACAGCGATGATGAGTGATGTCAAGCAAACACGTCTGCTTTGGCGCTGTCCCCCGTGACGATGAGGAGGAGGATGAAGACCCCCAGCCCGCCTCTTCTCCTGGCACACGAGTGGGATCCCGGTGATGTTTGAGGGCCGCTTCCTGACAGCCATCTGTCTCCAAACCCCCTCAGATCACAACATTCAGACAACACAACAACACCAGCTCTCCCGAGTCTTTGAAAGCCAACAGTCCAACTCTACATCCCAGATAAATAGCCTTTCACATGTTCGCCCGCAATCACCGTTTTTCTCCTCTGCACGGCGGGAAACGCTCACCGCGTCCGTCAGTCTGACAGCAAAAGTGTTGTGACCCTTTTAGCGATGAGAAGAGCGACGGATGAGAGCGAGTGATGGGCGGATGAAAGCGAGACGAGAGACTGTGTTCACTCCTAATTTCACAGCCAGGAGACGGACTTGGCCTCGGAAAGAGAGAAAAACAGCAGGATGATTGTTATTCAGCTGCTGTTTCATCCGAGAGCACAGACAGAGAAACACATTCACTCGGAGGACAGAGAGAGAGAGAGAGAGAGATTCTTATCAAACACAATGTCGTATGGCAGGTCGTAGATAAAGTTTTATTGTTTTTGAGATCTTTGACTCCTCGCTTCGCTTGACTTTTGGACTTTCTCCTCTTTCTCTTGTTTGCTCTGAGAGTGGACTGCCATTGAAATCCCCGACGGCGAAGGTTCGGTCGTCACGGGCCAGAGGATGCAGGTTTAACTAAAGAAACATTGATGAAGGATACAAGGATCTAATTTGAGTTTTCAGGAGCAACTTGTGTGTGTGTGAGAGAGAGAGACTCAAAGAGAGCAACCATGCATTTGTGCTGGTTTGTTTTCTTAATTTCCCCTCATATCATTTAAAATAAAAAAAGTGAATAATATGGGTTTCCAATTAAAATGTATAAAACATTATGTGTTAGCCTGTAAGTGACATGAGAGAAACAAACAATTGATTTGAAAGTGAAAGTGAAAGTGAAGTGACATTCAGCCAAGTATGGTGACCCATACTCAGAATTTGTGCTCTGCATTTAACCCATCCGAAATGCACACACACAGAGCAGTGAACACACACACACACACACACACACACACTGTGAGCACACACCCGGAGCAGTGGGCAGCCATTTATGCTGCGGCGCCCGGGGAGCAGTTGGGGGTTCGATGCCTTGCTCAAGGGCACCTAAGTCGTGGTATTGAAGGTGGAGAGAGAACTGTACATGCACTTCCCCCACCCACAATTCCGTCCGGCCCGAGACTAGAACCCACAACTCTTCGATTGGGAGTCCGACTCTCTAACCATTAGGCCACGACTCTGTTATCTGTGTCACAATTATTCGTCAGCACAAAATTCATGATTGTTACAGGGCTACACTGAAAGATATGTTTTTTTGGAGTAGCAGATAAAAATGTAAGTGTAGTTTTGTTTTAAACTGTTTGTGCAGCATTTTTATTTCCGTGTAGACGCTGGTTTAACAGATGGATGACGTGTGTCTGCTAGCATTTATGACTCAAGATATCAGATTAGTTTATAGACAGTACATGGACTTCTTCAGTCAGCTTCATTGTTTATTGGTATCTTTGAGGATATATATTACAGGGCCCATAATAGGCACTTTCATAACATTTTGTATCTTATGTATCTTTATATAATTTTATATCTTATCTATTTTTAAGAATTCTGCATGTAAATGACCTCAGTTTTGATTGGCTAACCCCAATAAACTGGCCTATTTCATACTGGTTTTTGAGTACTGAATAGTCTTGATATGAAGACAGTACAATTTAGACGACTTACCTTGTTTTACTTTTTATTTGGTGCTGTAAATGGGTTTCCAAAAACAAAAAAACAAACAAAAAAACAGACTTTTAAAGTGCAAAAACTCTTACTTTGGGTTTTATTATATTTTACGAATTTGCAATACATAAAATTTCCATCATTCATTGATGTATCAAAATCCCTGAATGTTAATGCTGCTCTTGTGCTTAAAGGGTTAGTTCACCCAAATATTAAAATTATGTAATTAATAACTCACCCTCATGTCGTTCCAAACCCGTGAGACCTCCGTTTATCTTCATAACACAGTTTAAGATATTTTAGATTTAGTCTGAGAGCTCTCAGTCCCTCCATTGAAGCTGTGTGTACGGTATACTGTCCGTGTCCAGAAAGGTAAGAGAAACATCATCAAAGTAGTCCATGTGACATCAGAGGGTCCGTTAGAATATTTTGAAGCATCGGAAATACATTTTGGTCCAAAAATAGCTAAAACTATGATTTTATTCAGCATTGTCTTCTCTTCCGTGTCTGTTGTGAGCGCGACTGCTGTCACTGTTGATGTAGGACGCTGCTGACGTGTTATCTTTGTTATTGGGCGCACCAGAAAACGTCAGCAGCGTTAATGCAGCATTGTGAACACGCTCACAACATTATTATTATAATTAGACAGCCATTGACTCCAAATATGCTGCTGAATTGTCTGTTTGTGGTTTTGCATCAAATACAAGTGTCCCAGTCATCAGCTGTCATAGCTGTTCAATGTTTTGGCGAACAGGACCTGATTGAGTCACCATTTCATCTGATCATACCAAAACCAAGTGCAGATCTAGATGCTCCACATTCAGTTCTGCTCTGAGCAGTTGATAAAACACAGTTTGACCCAAATCTCAGTTGAAAGTCCTCGTCGTGTCCAATAACCACTGCTTCCCATTAAAACCAGAACCTACAGAGAAGTTCAACCCCTGAAATCATTAATCATTTTCACATTTTTTCCCTCTGTTGCTGGAGATCAACGTTCTCGCAGATCTGATGGAACGAGTTTCAGTCACAAATGATAGGCTCCATATTTAAATTTGTTATTATTCTTCAAGAGGTGCAAACTGTGTGTAGTGCAATAAATTGCTGAAAGTTTGTCAGCAATTTCATCTTCCTCAGATCTGTGGCTCGTCTGATCGGTGTCAATCTACATCCAGTCGTCTTCCATTACCCTCAGGTTGTTTCATCTCTACTCGTCTGTCGTCGCTCTCTCTCTTCACCGCTTTCTGCCTTTCGCTTGGATGGGTGAGATGGCTGTCCAATTTTACGGCTGGCTACTCTTCTCCTGTTTGCGTGTTGTGTCCGGCGCTTTCTAAACGCTTCTTCAGATGGGCTTTTGGTGCCTGAGTGGAAATGAGACGAGCGAGAGGTGTTTTGAGCCGTCTTCGTTTTAAGCTTGTTTGTGTGAAACAGCCAGCGCTTGATGAGACTCGATCGCTTATTGGGATGCAGAGATCAAATTGCAATCATGACCATTTTGCTGGAAGTGTAATATTACTTAATCATGGAAATATTCAATGTTTTAATCCACATAAAATGCAGCCCTTGAATGTGCGCTCAGTGATTTTCGCCTCATTTAAAAGTACAACAATTCTGTTGAACCATGTTTAAAATAATTTCCCTTGAATAAGATCATAGCAGCAGCTGAAAAATAAGTAACACTTGTTGTTACAATGGAATAATTTCAGTGATAGATGGCTTCAAATACATAAATAAATATCTAGATCAAAATTGTTGTGTATCACCAACAAACTCTACTGAGTGCTCTGCTAGTTTCACTAAATGGAAATGAACAGATAATGATTGTTTTCGAACAGGTTTTAAAAAGACTCGTCCGTATTGCACTGGCTAGTCAAATATAATCCTACTATAGACTAATACACTATTGACTGAGGCAATGTAATTATTTATTTATTGGTGTGTTTGTGTGTGTGTGTGTGTTTAGTGGCAAAAATATTATGTTTAGTGTTGGTTTGTTTGGTTCATTTCGGTGAATCAGTTCAATCTATTTATTTTATTGAAAGGACAATTCTGATCTGTGATTAGTGCCAACATGTTTGCAATATTACATATATAATATATAGAAGTGACAGTAAAGACAATGTTAACAAAAGCTTTCTATTTCAAATAAATGCTTTTCCCTTGAACTGTTCAGTATCAGAAAACGGCATGAAGCAGCTCAACTGTTTTCAACATTAATAATATTTAGAAATGTTTCTAGAGCAGCAAATCAGCTTATTAGAATGATTTCTGAAGATCACTGAAAACTGTAGTAACGATGCTGAAAATCGAGCTTTACATCACAGAAATAAATTACACTTTACAGTATATTCACATAGAAATGGCTTTTTCAAATTGAAATAATATTAAATTCTTTTTACTGTATTATTGATCAGATAAACGCAGCCTCGGTTAGCAGAAGAGACTTCTTTCAAAATGTGAAAGGACGTGTACTGTATGTTGGATACTGTAAAAACGCTGGAAAGAAACCTGAATTGTTTGTGTTCCTCAGTCGTTAGTGTTTGCCTGGGGTCGTCAGCCTAATGGAGATCTTAAATGACTTATTAGCATCCAAACGAGCTCAAACCGTGACTCTCTCACGCACTGACCTTCTGAGTCCTTCAGTGTTTCGGGGCTGGATAACCGTGTGTAAGTCACGTTCCCCTGCAGCGCTGAATGAAGCCATTGTCACGGCCCGTTCCCCCCCCTCTGACCCCGCCGGCCCTCGTGAGGGGTCCACACACACCTGTCAAACCCCGTCGGCCCCAACATCAGTCCATACATTCAACAGAACCCCCTGGAGTTTATTGAAAACACACACACAAACTGGAGAGACTTCCACATCAGGAGCAGATTGGAGGGAAGGTCACTTGAAACACGATCGGGCAATTCACTTCTGCTCTCCAGGGCTTTTCTGACATTCCTTTTCTGCAGATTTGTATTAGTCTCTTCCTGCCCATCAAAGGCTTTCGGATGAGCGTTTTTAAGTGACTCTCTGCCGGAGATGTTCTTTCATCACAACAAGAGCCGGAGAGAAGGGAGAAAGCATACGAGCTTGGGCTTTGAGGATTCAAGGTCCGGGTCCTTCAGTGCCACACTTATCGTTTCCATTCGGACGAAACGCAACCGTCCTTGGCCGCAGATGTGTGTGTGTTCGCGGGCTGCTCTGATACAGATGTAACTCTGGAGTCTGATTGAACATGCTGATGGCGTTTTGTCCTCCGTGGGCGACGTCGCCCATACAATTTTCCCCTCTGTTGGCTTTTATGTAGAAGTGCAGTGTGTATGTATGTGTAATCATTGAACGCTTGGCAGGGAAGTGTCATTAGCATAATCATATTTCAACAGCACACACACACACACACACACACTGCTGGGAGAATGATTGGTATGTGACGAGTTCGGTTTGACTTGCTGAAGGAGCCGAGGACTGATGCATAATGTGTGTATCATTTACTACAAACATATTATCAAGTCATTCATTCATAAATAAATAGAAATGTAATTAAAAAAACAAAATTCGCAAAATCGCTAAATTAGGCGCGGTCACTTTAAGAGACGATGAACGCATCCAATATAATACACATCCCATTTTTTCCCTCAACTGTTTACTTTCACTTAAGAAATAACTGACAGTTTTTTCGAGCATAATTTCCAAGTTGGATATTTTGACATATTTTGTATGTATTTGTCGGCACAAGAGCAAAAATAAGATAATTCGATATTCAAGTGTTTTGAGACGCCTTTCTCTTCGCAGAAGAGAGCTCTGTTCAGTGTCGCTGTCCGTGATACGCGGCTCCCTCTCTCTCTCTCCGCACCAAACACAGCGCGCGAGTAACCAGCTACTCCGTTCATCTTTTCCCCGTCTTGTGTTTGGATGCTTTAATGTTTAAATCGACAAGCGGTAGGGCGTAAAAACGTCAAAAAGATAAGCTTTCATGACGATGCGCAGCAGTGGCCCTTCAACTGTCCTGAGCATCTTTTTAGGTTGACCTCAGTGAGTCGGTAATATAAAATATCAAGTCATCATAGCTCCCAACCCAACTTTGAGAATAGATTAACGGCGATATTTTTTTTATTGCCCGATAAGAGTCTCGCGTTAACGCAGCACGTTAACGCCGATAACGGTCCACCACTAATATATATATATACATATATATATATATATATATATATATATATATATATATATATATATATATATATATATATATATATATATAGTTAATGTAAATATTGGAAATGTATGTGCTTATACTGGACTGTTCCCACATCATCATTACAGTGGCTTGATGATAATTCTGCTTGGAATTGAGCTTTAAATTGACAATCAACAAACAGACAATGCAGTGTTTCTGGAGAACAGAATGGGCCAGCGGATTGATGTGAAGCAAAGGGAACTTTACAGCTCTCTTTGTGTGTGTGTGTGTGTGTGCACGCATGCTCTGTCTTCCCTACAGATTCTGATTTCTGGCTTATTATCTTAATCAGTGTATTCAAGCATAAATTGAACATCTCTATATTCCTGTCTTCATATTATTTGACTAATCACATCCAGGACTGGATCTGTCCATCTTTTAACGCTCATTACAGCGTCTGCAATTGAAAATTCCTCATACTATTCTTTTTTTCCTACACAAATTTCTGTAATTCATTCACATTGAACTGCTTGATATATTTTAGTGTTCTATTTTAACTTCTAAAAAATACAAAATAATAATAATAATAAAAAATTTCAATTAACTAAATTCAATTAAAATAAATTAATATAAATATAAATGCAATGCTGTTATTAATTAAAAGATTTAATGTGCTCTTCATCAAAAATGTAAAAATCTGAGCACACAAACGACCGTTGATTTCCCTTTAAAAGAGCTCGCAGTAATTTATCATCTATGAAAGTGCTTTTGTTGGAGGAGCTGGCAGAACTGTCATGTAGATGTAACAGTGAGCGGTAATATGTTCTGTCACGCTACTCTGAAAACAAGGCACAATTCAGCCCCAATAACCTGAGCCTGCTGCTTTTATTTAAGCCCAAAACCCACGGGAACCTTTTAAATTGCCCAGTTCAACTGGAAAGAGTCACTGAAGCGCTCGGGTTATCGGCCGGTGGATGTTAGAAGACATAGTTTGAGCTTCATTGTTGAAGGGCATTACAGATATTCTGGTTATATCTTCTCCAGTTTAAAGTTTCTCCAAACTGAATGTCAGAATGGGAAAGAAAGGTGATTTAAGCAATTTTGAGTGTGGCATGTTTGTTGGTGCCAGACCTGCCGTTCTGAGTATTTCACAATCTGCTCAGTTACTGGGATTTTCACGCACAACCATTTCTAGGGTTTACAAAGAATGGTGTGAAAAGGGAAAAACATCCAGTATGCGGCAGTCCTGCGGGTGAAAATGCCTTGTTGATGCTAGAGGTCAGAGGAGAATGGGTCGACTGATTCAAGCTGAATGAACAGCAACATTTACTTAAATAACCTCTTGTTACAACCGAGGTATGCAGCAAAGCATTTGTGAAGCCTCAACACAAACAACCTTGAGGCGGATGGGCTACAACAGCAGAAGACCCCAATGGGTACCACTCATCTCCACTACAAATAGGAAAAAGAGGCTACAATTTGCACAAGCTCCCCAAAATTGGACAGTTGAAGACTGGAAAAATGTTACCTGGTCTGAGGAGTCTCAATATCTGACCATGTCCATCCCTTTATGACCACCATGTACCCATCCTCTGATGGCTACTTCCAGCAGGATAATGCACCATGTCACAAAGCTCGAATCATTTCAAATTGGTTTCTTGAACATGACAATGAGTTCACTGTAGTAAAATGGCCCCCACAGTCACCAGATCTCAACCCAAGAGAGCATCTTTGGGATGTGGTGGAACGGGAGCTTCGTGCCCTGGATGTTGATGCGATCCTATCAATACGGGCCAACATTTCTAAAGAATGATTTCAGCACCTTGTTGAATCAATGCAACACAGAATTAAGGCAGTTCCGAAGGCGAAAGGGATCAAACACAAAATTAGTATGGTGTTCCTAATAATCCTTTAGGTGAGTGTATATACATTATACAATCATTCAGGATTAAATTCCAAATGCTTTTCTTTTCAGTTTTTTTTCTTTGTATTGAGTCACATTAAATTCACCCCTCAGATCATATTTTATTTATTTTCATTTTATGATCTTAAGCATTTTTCAAAAATATGGAGAAAAAAAATTCATGTATATTAAAATATATTTAATATACATGCATGCATAAATAGACGGACAGATAAATAAATAAATGAATAATCTTGACTTTCTGCAAGCTGGGAACATAATAGAACATTAGATCACATTGTTATTTTTATTATTTAAGTTGTAAAATATGCACAAAACATATAACAAAACTCTTTCTCTCTCTCACACACACACACACACACACACACACAAACAAACACTATTGTATGATTATAAATATGCATGTGAAAGGATCTTTTCTGATTATATTTTCAGATTTAAACAAAAAAGAATCATGGTAATTAAGTCAAATAGTGTTAATTTTTCATTATTTCAGCATTTTTGTCTTGTCCCTGAGTGCAGCACTGCCAATTTACTGTGAAATATTCCAGGTGTTATTATTTTTTTTTCTTTCTCTAATAGAAATATAAACACACAGCAATCCAGACAAACAAGTTGATCTGGGAAACACACAGGCTTATTATGATAAAGTGCAAAGCCCAAATGAATGAAGAACAACATCTGCGGGCAATCCTTCATCCTTCATCCACACTTTAAAATAAACATGCATGGCAAACGTCGTCTTGATTTGCCTTCAGTGATTCTGTTCGCCTTCACTTGTGCTGCTTTAAACGCAGCTGTTGTTCGACAGTATATTCATACAGACGGGAAACTTCTGTAATATTGTGACCAAATCACACTTGAAAATAATACGAAAACATTCATCATTCAGATACTGTTATTGAATTTTATTATTACAACTTTAATAATTAATCAAATGTAAATGTTCCATCTTTTATATTTATATATATAAAAAATGTCTATATATAAATATATTATTCCAGTTTTAGTTTTAGTTATTTTATTACATCAAGTTAAGTTAAACACAACTTTCAGTCGTAACATTTTATGGTTTTAAATGTAGTTTTAGTTAGCTATTATAACCCTGATTTGCTTGTTATGTGCTAATATATACTACAGACTGCTTCCCATATGGTTTTAATAAACCTAAAATAGCTAACGTTAGCTTTTTATCTCCATCCTATCAGGTATCCCATTGATCATTTTCATAATAGGAAGACAATTAAATTACAATTAACAGTGTGCCTGCAGCTTGAACAGGGCATTTATCTGAAAATCTGATACACATTTTTACAGAATTACCTCACGTTCACCTCAGCTTACAGAGTTCAACGACAATGTGTCTAATGCTGAAGCTTTTACACCAGTCTAATTACTGATGTGTTTCTCTTTTTTCATGCTAATACACCCATCCGCGGTGTGTTGTATCGGACCGTGCTAGCGTCTGTGAGTATCTGTGATGTGACGGGCTGTAGTGCGTTATTCATCACCCCCGGCGAGTCGAGGTCAGCGGCTGCTGAGCACTTGGCAGCCACTAAAGATTGTTAAACTTGGTGTTAAATGCTACGTATGTGTGACATGGGCGCTAACACATTGATTTGAAGCCGTGAGCGCGGCAGAGACGTCTCTCATACATCACCCTCTGAGTCACCCGCACGCCGATCTCCATACATTAGAAGCGCAGTAATGTGACTGTGAGTGCTGCATCCCAATTCAATGCTGATGGCCAACTACACACTTTTCTGCAATCTATTTAGTGTTTGATATTTGGGCTGGCGGTTCACACAACATTCCGGTTCAATTTAGTCTGAAGTTTCAAATGTTCCATTTTCCAATGGTGGAAAATCGATTATGCTTTCATGAAGGAACTGATAATGGACACATGTTTGTGTTCAGCCATTATTATGATTACTGGAAAGTGAAATTATATGACTGTTTTGTATTGATTTTATTCAAAGAGTTAAAGAGAACTTAAAAAGTTAAACTTGGCTTAAAGAGAGACACTTTAATTGAATTTAATAGAAATTTTAACTATAGCGTATTTTAACTTAATTGCAAATAACATGCAATTTAAGTGTCTGAAAGAATTGCACGAATATCCAGTATAGCACAAACTTAAGTATATTATTTTAAAGCCAATTATTTTGTAACAAGTGCTTTTTATTTAAAGTAAGTTAAAGTGGACTTTTTAATAGGTTTTTAGTTTTTTAACTTTAGTTTTCTAGTCAAAACCACAATATTCCAACACCATTAGCCAAATAGTATTGAAATTGTTTGTGGGTTTTAGATACTATCTATAATTTTATAAAATGCATTTTTTACGTGTTTGAGATGTAACATCATGCGTGGTGTTTGTTTCAATCACACATTGGCTGATTTATCTTTCATTTCAGACACATTACAGCTGTCTTTTTAAATGCTCTATTCTCTCATTCTCTCGACTGCAAGCTGCTGTAATCTGTCACCTCTCTTTGAGTCTTCATATTACATGACCGCAAGCAGCTTTAAAGCTGACTGTATTTTGAAATGAGAGTGCTATTTTTGGCTTCAATTCTCTCCTTTTTTAATATCAGTCCTCTGTGTATCCTCCTTGGACTCAGACCAAAATATAGTGTCCATAACCGCTTAGTAGATTGTGGAGATAATGAATAAAGTTTTTGCTCAAGCGTGAAAGATTTCAGCACTACATTTGTGATCTGCACACGTCGGACCGGCCTGTAACTTATGGAAGAATGCTGTTCTACGAGGATCATAAATCAGCCGTGCACATTGAAAGGTTTAATTTAATACAGAACTGCACTGCACTGACAAGCAGGCGTTCTACCGGCCATGCTGATCATTTACACATGCCCCTCTTCTCTCTCTGTGCTAAGACAGGGCGCCCATTGTGAAAAAAGTAGTATACTTTAGCTCTTCGTCTTCCCCTTCTTCTTTTTCTTCTGCTTTTGATTCTATGGCAGCCCATGGAACCGCTTGCAGGAAAGTTTTGAAATTTGGCACACAGATAGAGAAAACTGGCAACATTAAACATAGCAAAATTGGAGTCTCTAAAGCAAACTCTCTAGCACCACCAATAGTTCAAAGTTTGACTTGCATTTATGCTATAAGAACTTTTAAACCGTAAGGTCTAGAACTATTATTTTTTCTCTTTCTTGGCCGTTCCTCCGATTTTCACAAAAATTGGTGTAGATCATCTTCAGACCATGCCGACAAAAATGTATGGAATTCAAGTTGATTAGTCAAACCGTTCTCAAATAATACACAAACAAATTTGGGGGAAGAGGACAACTAAGTGGATGTGAGGCTATATTTTAGCAGTGCTTTGGCACATTCAAACCAAACTTGGTGTGTGTTAATAACCATGACATGGGAGAATCTGTGCATCTGTTTTGGCACAGTGCCACCTAGTGGTCTGGAGATATAGAAACTGGACATTTTTGTTTATTTCTGAACCATTTGGGCAAAAAATCTATATTGTTCTCTTTAGATTTGGTGCGACATAACGAATTGAAGGATACCCAATTTTTGTACTTTGAATTTTGTCATTAAATGCCGTATTTTACCAAAGCATTGGTGTATCATCACGAAGCTCGGTATGTGTCTTCAGCACCATGTCCTGACGAATATTATATTTAAATATAAATAAATAAAAATATTAATACATTTGATTAGTTTTGCAACAGAGTCCTTGGATCATGCTGAGATCATCAATGCAAATTATGCCATAATCAACCGAACTTCCGACATTTTGATTTTCTTACTTTTTCCAACTCCTTCTAGAGCGTTTTATGTATGACTGACAAATATTCATCATAGTAGGTTTTTTCGTTTATACATGTTTGAACCATGTAATCCAAATGAATGGGAATTATAAATGCAATTCAAAAACACAAATCTTTACTTAAGGCCTAAATATGTTGAAGAGGCTTGATCTTAAAAAGCTTTGCTCAACCAAAAACGCCTTCCAGCTGTTTTAATGAACTGAATAGTGCTTATCTACAGATGAATAGAGAGAAAAGGATCAAGCTGTCAATATAGGAACACCTCGCAGCAATTCCCACCGGATTAATCCAGAAAAACTGGAAAATGAGCTGTTGAAGGGAAGGACCGTGTTTCCCTTTTGGACTTTTGCTAATAAGATGTCATCTGCTCCAGGCACTTTAAGGGCTGACTGGAGATTATTACTGCGAACACGAAACATTCTCGGCAAGAAATGTTAAACACTTGCATGAGTCCAGACTACAAATAGTTCACAAAGCAATGATTCGGATGCTTTTTCAAGGCTCTGGCACACTAAAAGCACGCTTTTCAATAAACACATTCTCTGTAGACACACAGGCCTGAGACGCCCGTCTTTGCAATAACTACATGCATGAATACATTTACAATTAGAAAACCTATTTTCAGTGAAGTTGTAGGGGAGTATAAATCTGCCCTTTACAATCTCTTTAACTGGCAAAAAACCCATGGGAAAAGGAAGTGAGATTAAATGTGCTGACTGTGCATTTGTAGTGTTCTTCAAATAACTATTTTGTAATATACTTGCAGATAATATATTAATTAATTAAAAATACAATGGCTACCTTCACTTTGAGAGTCAAAAACAGCAACACAAGGAACACAGAATTATTTATATTTGCAAATTGTTCTGTCTGTGTTTAAATGAAAGGGCCAAAATGAAAGTTTTTATGGTTTCTCATGGTTTATGTAAAAAGGTAAGCTGATGAAGACTAGTTTATTTACTTTTTAGACATTTTTGCTGCTAATGTGAAGATATGAGCCGGTCACTTGGCACTGGAAGTTCAGTTTAGTTCTGTCTAGACAGTTATTAACCTCTTCTAAATCTGCCATCTTGGCTCTATTGTGTGCTAACTCGTTCTGACCTGTTCCTACATTATATCAATTACCATCAAATTTGGCTCAACTCAGTCTCTCAAGTGCTTTCAGTCAGTCGTCTCATTGGCCAAAATTGATTAAGTTCAATTACATCAAGAAGGAAACACAGAAACTCCGGTCAGCTAATAAGGAGTTATTAGCGTAAAAGTCAAAAGTCATTGGTGTTCTCATTCCGAAAGATATGTTGAACTTCAGCCATCTTGGCTAAACTGGATGGACTGGATTTTCTCATGTAAGGTTTTGGCTCCTCTGTTTCAGTGAATGGACAGACTCACATCTGCCTTGTTGAACTGTTGCCCGTGTGTTTGGTGTTTGACCTGTCGGACTGATGTGGAAAAAGCGGTTTGAATCCAGCAATGAAAATTGATTTTACTGTATTGCCTGGAATGCCATGGAATGTGGAAAAGTTGGGATTTAATTTGAGAAAATTATCATCACATACACACAGAAACTCAAAGGTCTTCAGTACAACCTGCCAAAATAAAAGTTCAGTTTAATTGAGAAATTATGATGGAAATATTCTACTAATGTAAAACAGCAGAATGTACTCATGAAAGTAATAATACTCTTTTTAAAACTTTTAGAACGTATATCCCAAATTTCCATCCGTTTTTTTTTTAGAAATTGTAAATCTCTCTAGCACAGCAACATGTTTGCCAAAAAATGAAAGGAATTAAAAAATAAAAATAAAATAAAAACTTCGGATTCTGTTTTATTTATTTATTTATACATTTACAAGATTAAGTTGTACCATCATTTTTTAAATGTTTGTAATTGCTTTTTGCTTTGTAATTGTTTGCAATTGATTAGATTGTGTAGATTATGTAGCCATTAAAACAGAATACAGGACGTTTTAAACAAAAAACACAGAATTTGGGAAGAGTTCTAAAAATGTACTTTTCTAAAACTATAATATTTTTTTCTATCGATTTCACATCTGTTTTTTAAATCTAAAATTAAGTTTTGCCATTAAAATGGTGTCGAAAAAAAGAAAAAAAAAAGAAAACCGTTTGAGAGATTAAAATTTCTGTTGATTAGGCTTGCTTCATTTATATTTAAATGTAACCATTAAAGTGGAATACAAAAATATTTTAACGGAAAACAGAATTTGGGAAAAAATAAAACAGATTTCATAGGTTTCTGAAAAATACTTATATATAAATTATTATTACTTTTGGTAACACTTTATTTTAAGGTTTCCTTGTTTCACATTACATGTAATTACTATTATAATAACAATGAATTATGCATAATTACATGCAAGTAACCCTAAGCCAAAAGTACATGAAGTTAATTAATATTACTCAGTACTTAAATGTATAATTACACTGTAACAAGGACACATTAAAGTGTAAGTTTAAATTTTTTACACCTACTGATTTTAATTTATTAGGTATGCTTTGTTATGAATAATTAAAAAAAATCAAGTTAACCCTTAAAACAGACTCCAGAAAATGTTGATTTTATGCAGTGGATGGACACAAACATCTGACCCAATGATCTCAGAGCGTGTCGACTTCACCCTCGATTAGTAAACACAGCCTGAACACGAGCGCACAAACACACACTTCATTACTCTAATTGATGACTGTGTGCTCTGTGAGGAATGTGTGTGAGTGTGTGTGTGGTGATTTCTGTTATAAATGAGCGCTTTGGAGGGCATGCTGGGTAATGTAGGAGTGTTTTATTGATGAATTCCAAACGAATTGGATCAACTAAGCCTAAGCGCTCCTACAGATTTCCATCCTGATGCTTCATCACAGCGCAACAGAACAAGTTATGTGAAGGAAGGAATTTGTGTACAATTGTTTGCTATTATGAGAGCTTGAGTTTGTCTTGAGAATAGATGGAATAACATTTATTATTGTATGCGTTTTCCATCCATCCCTGAGGGAGGGGATATTTCTGTAGCGTTACATCAGCTGAGAGCTGCCTCATAAATCCAAACTACAGGAAAACCGCCTAAAGCTCGCCCTCCTTTTCCACCGACAATGTGCTGGTGCTCAATCTGGAATCATTCTGTGCATTAAAAAATAGGTTTTGGCTGGAAAAATAATGTCTGCAGTGGGCCATTAAACCGGTGGGTCTGTCTAACATCTAGTAATGGTTTTATTCAAGCACTAAACTACAATAAATTAAATGATTATAATGTAGTTGTAGTAGCACAATAAAAATACTATGCAAATGATTTAAAAAAAAATATAGATTAAGGTAAAATTCAAGTATGAATGATTGAATAAAGTAAAACGAAAACAAACAAACACATTTTAAGTGGTCTGTTATGTCATCTTTCTAAGAGGTTTGTGGTTCATGTATAAAGGAGGGATATTACACTGGAGATAAATGCTATCAAATTAATTCCACATTTATGATCATATTTGCAATAGACAGTGTAGATAAAGAATAACCTGTGTCATAAATGCTTGAGTCACTGTTTTTGATTATTTGAGGGCCAGAGGAATTAATTATGAAGCAATGGTCCAGTCAGTGAAGGTGAGGGTCTCATCGATCAACTGTGATTAAATTCAACCTTTTTCATGTGTGCTTGACAAGCCTAGAAAGAGAGAGAGTTTTTAAAGAAAATGTATTTTAAGCATTATAAACATGACCATTTGCAGATAAACCGTGCACTCCTGACTCCAGCCAATCAGATCAGAGCTTGCCAGACCTTGAGGCAAAATAAAATGTGACGTAACCGCTTTAGAAAAAAAACACCAAGTAAACAGCAGAGCTAAAGTAATCTTCCTCATGAATATGCATGCATTCATAATTAAGGTATCGCTGTCACCTTCAATGCAGTATGCAAATCAGGCAGTTATTGAGTTGATTTTTACTTGTTCCTGTCAGATATATGCGTGTATGCGACAGGTGTTGATGATCGTATGCAAATGAGTGGAAGTTGCTAGCGAGTTTACAGTCTCCACCCCTGAAGATACGCTTCATAAATGTGACAAGATGTATTTGCGTGTTATCTGCAAGCTTTTACATCCTACTTCAGCATTCGAATGATTTTCTGAGCAGCCGTGCAAACATATATAGATATGCTGGTATGCTCTTAAAAGTTGACAAATTCCTAGCAGATATATGCATTTAAATTTTACAGTCTTTTCTGGGAATTGTGACCATACATATTGATGACATCATTTCCTGAGTATGCAGGGGCGTATATAGATTTTTGTTCAGTCTGTCTCTAATAAGAATAGCAGACGGAGCAGATCATGGGCTGTTTTGAGATACTTATGTACTACGTTTTGAACACCGATTAGTATGCACTGTATGTTTAACAAAAAATATTAATAATATAAAGCAATTGTCTTTTCTTCCTGTGGATTTATTAAACTTACTTTCTTGGACTCTGCTGATCTTCTTCTGAGCTTAACCTCATTTAGAATCAAATGTTTGTGTAAATCTGAGCTGTTTCACTTTAACCATCTTTAAGCTCTCGGTTAAAGCCTCCCTTTTGAAAAAAAGTGTGCTTAATTGTATTCAATGTGCACTTGTAGTTTACTTCAAATCTTACAAGTATATAAAAAAATTTCAGATAAAATATTAATGAAATTTAAGTACCTCTTAAAGAGAGACACTTTCATGACTGTTTCTGAACGCACTTTAGTACTCTTTTAAAAAGTGACCTTTATAATAACGTCAAATGAAAAGTTTAACTAAGTACATTTTAAATCATTATGTTTTAATAAGTTTTGCCATGCACACTTATTTTGATGTGTTGAGCATACTTAAGCACATTTAAAAATACTTGAAATGTAGTGTTATTTGATACTGCATTTTAAGTTAATATACTATATTTTAAATGTACTACATTGCAGTTTCATGAATTCAAATACTTTTAAATAATATAATCATAATTGCTTGTCAGTAAATTCAGTGGTGCATTATATACAAAGAAAATTGCAGTCATTATGAAATTACATGTAAAGTTGTACTTAAGTCCTGTTTAAGAGGGTCAAAAACACTCTAAAGTTCTACTAATTACCTTAAATATTTATTTAAATTGTAATACATCCATTGCACACTTAAGTATATTCTTTTAAGTATTTTATTTCTTTACTAAGTACTCGTTTTTTAGTTAAGTGAACTTGTTTGTCACAAGGGTTAGGCATGCTCAAAGCTGATCTTTAATTCATTCAATTCACTGTATAAATTGAACAAATACACTGAATGTGCTGCAACTAAATAATACTAATACTAATACTAATCAGTGGCGGCTCCAGACAATTTTGATTGGGGGGCAATGGGGGGTCCTGGTCATTTCAAGGGTGGTCTCATGAAAACCAACAAAAAATACAGTGGACCTGGCTAATAACTGCATATTACTGGTACTAAACAACAAAAACAACACAGCATATCAACTAACTTTGTTTTTAATTGATTAATCAATTGCAGTTTGCAAACAATATGCTCAAACTTTAACGTGTTAGTTCACCCAAAAATGAAAATGATGTCATTAATGCCCTCATGTCGTTCCAAACCAGTGAGACCTCCTTTTATCTTCGGAAAACAGTTTAAGATATTTTAGATTTAGTCCGAGAGCTCTCAGTCCCTCATTGAAGCTGTGTGTACGGTATACTGTCCATGTCCAGAAAGGTAAGAAAAACATCTTCAAAGTAGTCCATGTGACATCAGAGGGTCAGTTAGAATTTTTTGAAGCATCGAAAATACATTTTGGTCCAAAAATGGCAAAAACGACGACTTTATTCATCATTGTCTTCTCTTCCGTGTCTGTGTGAGAGAGAGTTCAAAACAAAGCAGTTTGTGATATCCGGTTCGTGAACGAATCACTCAATGTAACCGGATCTTCTTGAACCAGTTCACCAAATCGAACTGAATCATTTTAAACAGTTCGCGTCTCCTATACGCATTAATCCACAAATGACTTAAGCTGTTAACTTTTTTAATGTGGCTGACACTCCCTCTGAGTTCAAACAAACCAATATCCCGGAGTAATTCATTTACTCAAACAGTACACTGACTGAACTGCTGTGAAGAGAGAACTGAAGATGAACACCGAGCCGAGCCAGATATAGACTCGTTCACAAGTCAAGAACCGGTTACATCGGTTTTCTGATCACCAGTAGTTCTTTCGGACAGTTCGATTCAATAAACCAGTTGAATAAACCGGTTCACCGGTTCTTTTGCGCTCGACTTAATGGCGTCATTTGCGATGATTGCCCTTGATTCAAGCCTTCGGTTTACCTGCGCTCATAACATTAGCACAGAATCAGTCCAGAATCAATCACCAAAAGAATCAGTTCGGTTCAGACCCCCCAAGACCCCCCCGGCGCCGCCAGTGATACTAATACTAGAGTATGGAGTTAGTTGTGATTCACTGAGTGAGTGTGTGTGTAATGCAAATGTATTTGTGCGAGTTTATTGTCCTGAAACCTCCACCATTATGGGCTCAATGTCATTTACAAAATGTAATTTAGTGTGTTTCAAAACATGTTGATGGATTTCTTTGGAAAATATGAGCTTGCAGCAAATGTATCTTGATTGTTCATTTGAAGTTTGCCAGAGATTCTAATGAATGTTTTTGTTAGTGTCAATACCTTCTTACATCAATCATAGCTATACTGATGGCATAAAGTTACAGACATTAAATACAATTATTATAATATACTTCATATGATTCTTTATATTACTAAATATGTTTAGTTCTCAAAACATGCAAGACTTTGTTTATCCAGGTGATGTATTGATGTCAGATAATGTATAATAAGTTTCTCAGTGTACCTGCTGCAAAACACACACCCACACACACACACACACTATGCAAACATATAGGTCTTTGATTAACCTCTTTTGCTGAACACCAGCTAAAACTGTTTTTAAGGACTATGCTTGCAGCTTTTATGACCTCATAATAATAAAGAAAATATTTGAAATATGTGTACTTTAAAATAAAAATCATCTGACTCTGCAGCACCATTTCAATGAACTAGTGAAAGCAAAAAAAGTCATTAAATGGTGAAAACTTGTAGGTTATATCTCACATAAGAAGGAAAAAAGTTAATTTTAGGTTGAGCTATTTCTGTAAACTTGGCAAATCTTCTGTTAGTTTGTTTATTTATCTATACCTAGTTATTTTTTTCTATTTTATATTATTGCTTGTTTTTATATGATTTATTATTATTGTGTGTGTGTGTGTGTGTGTGTGTGTGTGTTTATCTCTAGTATTTACTCATCATCAGATTACTTCCAACAAAAGATCAATATTAGATCATCTAATGATTACAGTTTGATTAAATATAAGTTGTGAGTTAATGTGCCAGTCATAAACAGCTTACAGTTACACTACTGAAGTGCATGGTGAATTATGTCCTTAATATTTGTGTCATGTATAATAATTTATGGTTAAAAGGGGTGCTTTCAATTAGGTCCACACACACACACATACACACATTTTTATTACAGAGTGCTTAAAGGGAAATATTTCAGAAAATGATTTTTGATGGTCTCTCCCCTTCTCGCTCTGTTTTTAAAGTCATGGCTTGACAGATATAACCAACAATTTATGACTGAGTTTTTAATTAAAAATAATGTCTTGTTGTTTGTGGTGATGAATGAGATGATCGATATATAGAGCTGCTCAGTATGAGAGTGCAGTGATCACACACACACACACACACACACACACACACACACACACACACACACACACACACAGTCATTTACTTGAACACATTGATTAAAATGCTTCATTTTGTTTAGTTGTTTGCTCAGATCATTCACATTCGTCCATGACACCTTTAGATCAGAAGACTTCACAAAGCACAGGAAGATGTACGATTATTAACAAAATCTGACCCTATAGCAAGTATCTGTTCTGCCATTTAGCAGTGAGTCACGATGGCCTGAAAAGTTGGCTAAAAGCTAAAGCGCAGCGCTGTCAGCTCGTTAATTTGAGCACCAGCACTAAAAATATAAAGGGTAAAAATAGTCAAACTTGCTGTGCTTTAGCTTTTAGACAGATCGAAACACCACCACTACTGGCATACCACTGTAAACCCAACATAAAAACAATTTTTTTTTGGTTCAAGTGAATGTATTTAGGTTGATTTAGCAATTAAAGACTACTTTATCATATCTGATATATGGATTTCTAAGGCCTCTAAATGATCAACATGATCAAATCTTTGTTCTTAAACAATGTTTATATATATATATATATATAAAATGTATAATATATAAAAAAATATATTTTATATATATACGTATATAAAATGTATAAAAAAATATATAAGAGCATGTGTAGTTACAAATCTCAAGTCCTCGGGGGAGTTTAGCAAAGGCAGTGTTTCACAGCGACTCGTTCAAGCATGATTTCTGTCCTTCAGGTCCTTTCTGACAATACTCTGAGTGTGTAAGTGTGTGTGTGTGTGTGTGTGTGTGTGTGTGTGTGTGTGTGTGTGTCATATATGTTGATGTATGTGATTCATGCGGTCACATGAACTCAGTCGGACCGTGAAGGTCAGCGCCGGGGTCACTGAATCACATGTTCACTCGAATCAAAGGCCGTTCTGATCCATTTCTCTGAAATGACCCTGAATATGAATGAATATTCATGAGTAACTGAAGGATACAATCTCTTCATATGATCATGATATTATGGGAAGTGACTCAAGCTGATTGGTTTCCAATCAAAAACAGCTTAAAGTAGAAATATGAATCACTTTCTCCTTAATATTCAAAATAATGTGTTATATCATTTTTATAACAATGTGCAACAGATAACATATCTGTAAACATCTCAAAAATGTGTTTTCTGGCTTCATGACCCTTGAATGTCACGCACGCACATACACACTCGTTCACTCTCCAGTCACTCCTACACTTGTTTCTCACAGTGCTTGAATGAAGGCCATTGTAGCGTGTGTGTGTGTGTATGTGTGTGTGTGTGTGCGGAGAGATCATGTATGAGATTTGTAGTTCTGGAGCTGTGCTAAAATACGCCATATAATAACAGCTTACAAATCGTTATTTTTGGTAGCTGGTTATGTAAGGAACTAGAATTGTTTGTGCAAGAGTAATAAAATTGTATGGAAGCCCATTTCAGAGAGAGAGAGAGAGAGAGAGAGCATCACTTTTTTTCTTTGAGGCAAAAAAGGCTTTCATAAAATTATTTCAATAACATTTCAGTGGTCATTTGTTCAAATACTGTCATTTTATGTGGTAACCCTTGTGGAAATGTTTTTGACTTTCATAATATACTTAAGTGTGCAGTGAATGCAATGTTTTTGCAATGTACTGTAATACCATGTTAATTGCAATAAAAATATAAATGCACTATAAATCAAATACAATTAACTGAACTTTAGAGTCTTTCTGACTCCCTTAAATAGGACTTAAGTACATATCTATATGAACAGTAATTTCATAATGACTTCTATTGTCTACTGAAATATGGTTAAAGTACTGCTGAATGTACTGACAAGCATTTATGATAAACTAAATATACTTTAATGTAATTTCTAATCATAATATAGTAATTGCACATTTGTAATGAGGAAGTTGCAGCTTTACGTAAAATATTTTAACTTTATATGTAATTTCAAATAACACCACAGTACAAAATGTGCTTTAGTACGATAATCAACACATCAAAATGTGCACTTCTTTGTAACACAGCAAAAGATTATTAAAACATAATGATTTTAAAAGTTCTTTCAGGTAAAAAAATATTATTTGACATTGTCATAAAGATTACTTTTTAAAAGTCTACTTAAGTGTGTACTTAAGTGTGTCGCACTTTTATTTGATTGATATGAAATTAGCTGCAAGTAGAGTTTCATTCAACACAATCTAGCAAACTTCTTTTATAGTCTGTTATTTAAACACTCGATTGCACACCATGCGTAATAACGTCCTTCAGATATGAGGTCATTCACAATACTCATTGCTTCTGGAATTTTCCCTTCTGTTAATGTTTGTCTCTGTAGCAAGTTTAATGGTTAAAGGTCCAAGTATAGCAGCTCAAAGTTCCTGTTTAAAGATCTGTATTGCTGCTCAAAGGTTTCATGTAAGTGTAAATCAGACATAGAAGTCCACAACCCGACCCTGAGGCCTTTATTCCCGTCTCACTCTGAAGTATTTCTCAGACACAGATCCAGACGGACTCTGGTAAGGTTTGTTCAGTTTCAGATGTGTGTTTGGTGTTTGGTCGTGCAGGTGGAGAGTGTTGCAATAGCTGAATCACTCACTCAGATGTGGTCGCTGGAGGTTTGTTTAGTTGTCCAGCACACACTCATGATCTTCAATGTGTTTGTAAAATCTAGGCGTGCTTCTGATAGGATTAACTGCAAGGCCTGTCTTTTACCTTGAGACCTGCTCAGACTTCCTGCTTTATGATAACGATGTGATAAAGGCAGAGATAGACACTCTGTGACTGAATCCAGGCTCACGACAAAAAGTCAACGATAAAGGAGCCTCTGGCACCTAAAATTAAATATGTGTGTGTGTGTGTGTGTGTGTGTGTGTGTGTCAGTAGCTGGTTTGACTTCACCCTTATTTAACTGTTTGCTGTAATGAGAAACTCGTGTGTAACACACAACCAGATGAGCTGAATCCATGCGTGTGTGAGAAGGAGATCTCTTTCATCTCTTTCAGCCCTTCATTTAACTCGATAGAGAACGAGAGCGAGAGAGGAAAGCACTGAAAGATGGACGGCACGAGCGGCTGTGTACCTGTGATGTTAATTGTTTTCCAATGGTTAATTAATGTCAACAATCTCCTGGAAGATTCAGATGTTTTACACCTGCAGCGCTCGCACATGGCTCTCATTTAAACCTGCTTCAGAGAGAGAGAGAGAGACAGGCAACAGGAAGTGGTCTAGTCGTCATTGTTACGCTGCTGTTGGTGGTTTGAGTGATTGAGAGAGTTTAATTGAGCCGCAGCATCTGCTCTGATGAAAGAGGAGCTCGTCTCTCAGATCTCAGAGCGTCTCCATCGGCTCTCCATGGAGTTTCCACAGCGATGGCTTTAGTTTCAGTTCAATTAGCCTGGATCTTTTAAACAAGGATCATGTCACCTTAACGAGATTAACGAAAGACAAATCACACATCAGATGTCAGCAATGTCTCAATTATTTCTTCCGGACAGCAGTGAGATTAAGTTTTTTTTGCTTTAATATCTTGTTTTAAAGGGATAGTTCATCAAGAAAATTACAATTCTGAAATTTTTCACCTTAATGTCATTCCAAACCGTATGACACTTTTTCCTTTCGTGGAATATAAATTGTTTTAATATTGAATTATTATATATTTTTTACATTCATTTATTTATTTAATCCATACTCTCTCAGACAAAAAGGTACAAAAGCTGTCATTGGGGCAGAACCTTTTAAAAGTTATGCTTTTGTACATTTTAGGTACTACGATTTACACTTAAGGTACTAATATGTTCCTTTAAGGTACCAATATGGAATATCTAGGTACAAAAGTGTGCCTTTTGAAAAGTTACCACCTCAATAACAGCGTTTGAATTTTCTTTTCTTTTTTCTGAGAGTGTACCATTGTAGTTTTTTGTGTGATTTATATACTTTTGTAGTGTTAATATTTTAATTATATTTTATATATTTTAGATTTTTTTGGTATATGCTTTTGCTTTTATCAGTTTTTATTTATTTATTTGTTACTTCTGTTTAACTTTACTTTATTTTTGTTTCAGTTTTAGTAATATCTGAAACTTGAAATTAAATGAAAAATATAGATATTGCATTGGTAACTGAAATAGTTTTTTATATATTGCTATGTTTTTATATATATTTCTGATATAGTCTGATATAGTTTTAGTTAACAACACTAGTCCATAGAATGCAGGTTAATGTTTACCAAAATACTAGTATAACGTGTAAAAAAAAAACAACAATTGTAATTAACTTATAGATATATTATAATATTCATTATATTTCAGTTATAGTGTAAGTTTTAGTTTTGCTATTTATTTTTGTCATTTTTAAATGAAATGTAATTGTGTCCTGCTTTAGTCACTTTAATTTTCATGTAATTTAAATTTTTATGTTATTTATTTATTCATTTAACCTTTTTTCCATTTTAGCATCTTTTATTTCCACCATTTAGATGAAAATTAAAAATGCTGGATCTTTTTTTTTTCTTTTTTTTCTCATATTTCAGAATTTCATAACTTTTTTCTTTTAACAAAGTGACATGAGAGTGAGTAAATAATTATAACGTTTAGGACTAAACTATCCCTCACATATTTCTCCTGAGAAATCTGTCAGCAATCATAAACGTGTCTCCGGTAGGCTTTCAGAAGAATCTCAACAGTTTCCGCTCTGATTTATCAATGTCTTGAAGTCTGTAATCAAAGGTCACAGCTCCTGCTGGTTTTAACAACCTGTTTGTCTGTTTTGTTTTTTCAATTTTCTGCAAGCATGACTGAGATCTCATGAGCTCTGAAGGTTCAGTGAGATGCTCATCAGGACTATCAGAGCCTCAGTGGCAGATGAAGCTTGTTTGGCTGTGTCTCCTCAAGCGCTCTTCATAATAATTAGATTATATTTGCATGGCAAATCAACCTGAGAGAGACTGACTGTGTGTTTGGCAGGTGCTGTGTGTGTGTGTGTGTTTGACGATAAACCTCAAACAATCTCATTCATTTGAAACAACATGGAACAATGACTTTCCTGCCCAATTTGTCCTTACTGCATTGGTTATAATGAGTTTAAATAAATTGCACCATCATTACATGCATGCAATTACAAATATGTTTTCAAATATATCTTGACATGCAAGTTGCAATAGCAATGGTATTTTAGTTTGCCATAAATGTATTTTAACCAGGTTTCAAATGTTGAAATTATAAATATGTACTTAAGTCTTGCTTAAGTGGGTAAAAAACACTCCAAACACTCGAAACATTTTATATAAACTCAACCATGAATGCATTTTCATTTAATTGCAGTAAACATGCAGTTAAGTGTTTAAAAGCATTACATTCAGTTCACACTTGAGTATACTCTTTTAATCTGTTATTTATTTTTAAAAGTATGCAAAGTATACTTTTCTGAAGGTGTCTGAGTTCAGTAAGTCAGTCAATGCACAGCTGCTTATATCTATCTCTGCGCATTAAACAGGGAGAGAACTTGTCTTTTTAACTAAAAAAAAATATGCAAGCTTTAATGCATCTTTCAAAATGTCGTATTTGATGCAATTGTTTTGAAATGCATGGCAGGAGTTGACTCTCCAACTTGGAAATGTTAGCATGGTAAAGATCAGTGACCCCGTTCGTCTCAGAATCGTTAAGTGCATTCATCTCCAAAGAGTCTGATTTAAAAACATAAGGTAACCTTTATGTGTCATCTTGCTTAAATGCCGACTTAGAGACAGAGAGGTTTTATAGTGTTGTGCTAAACTTTAACCAATCACTGCTCAACCAAACTCTACTAAGTGACTCTTTGCTCTCTGAACATTAATGCTCGCAGTTTAGTGTAGAGAGGAAATACAGTAACAGCTCCGTGATTGTTAACATGTCTCGTAAAATAATATTAGCCTGCAGAACACACACACGACTGTAAGTCTGGTTTGCAGTGACGAGCTCAGGTTTAATGAGCTGTCAGCATCAGCGGGAACGAGGCAGGAACGAGCTCCATTACGTTGCGGGACAGAGGTGGAGAACGCCACTCTGGGTACGCTCTAATTGAGTGGATTTTACTCAAGCATTTCAGCGAAGAGAAAAGCAATCTCAAAACTTTTGAAGGGACAGTGAAGATTGTTGATCACCCTTCTGTGACTTTTGTTCATGGAACACTAGAGAATGGAATTACCGGTCTGTTAGAGCTGACGATTAAAAATCTAATAAATACAAATTGTGATTTAAAATATAATTTTAAACAAGATTCCAAGTTTGTTGCAGTTGTTTGTGTATCAGCAGAATTTGGCCATAAGTGTATTATCAAAATTATATATAAATGTGATTATATAACAACAAAAACAACAATAATAATGTTGTTGATAATGTCATTTTATAGTCATATTGATATATAATCACACAATTTTGGCCAAATTGTATAATAATAATATTAATAATAATAATAATAATAATAATAATAATAATAATAATAATAATAATAATAATAATGCCATTTTATAGCTATAATGATCACACACTTTTGGCCAAATTGTATTATTATTAATATTATTATTATTATTAATATTATTTATAGCCATATTGATATATGATATATATATATATATATATATATATATATATATATATATATTGATATATATGTGTGTGTGTGTGTGTGTGTGTGCTTATTTGTGTGTTACTGTGTGTGTGTTTGTTTAGGAATTTCTGTGTGTGTGCGTGTGTGTGTGCTTATTTATGTTATTGTGTGTGTGTTTAGGTGTGTTTGTTTGTATGTATGTGTGTATGTGTGTCTGTGTGTCTGTGTCTGTATGTGTGTGTGTTAGTGTATGTGTGTGTGTGTGTGTGTGCTTATATGTTTGTGTGTTTGTGTACCAATGATGAAAAATGCACCAACAGAGACTTGTGCACTTTATACTATTTTAAAGCCATACAAAACATTTATGGTGGATCTTTGTGGTATGAATCAGCATCCGCTCTGTGAGAGCAAAGCATGGTGGGATACTTTTCCTCTGGTTCCGTCTCTCCTGGTCCACCAACATTGGTTTGATCATTATTCCATAGATGCGTTACTTGGCACAAGGACAAAGTTTAGCATAATTTATGCATGACTGTCATCAAGTTTTGAAAAACGGCCTTGGCCATTTCGAATTTTAGCATAAACACACACACACACACACACACACACACACACACACACACACCTCTCCAGAGATCCAGCAGAGAGAAAAGTTGTTTATAAGTTTATGAGCGTTTCTGCATGTCTTATTATGCGTTGGCCGAGCGTGAGGGTTTCTCTCTACGCTTTCTGAAACCGTGCGATTTACAATCTTCCCATAGATGAAAAGATGAAAATATTACTCAATAAAAAGCCTCTGCTGCGAGGGAGCCGCATTCATCCACGGCTGGCTTTGAATGTGAATGGAGGAGCAGTTATTCAGGCTGTGGGCCGCGTTCCCTGCAGACCATCAAAGGAGCGACGGAGAAAGAGAGATAAGAGCCACAGAAATGGAATAAGAGATATGGCGCTTTTTTTCTTGCTGTTTGTCAATATATGCAGGTAAAATTACTCCTTTTGAAGCGCGCCTCTCCTCTTGCACTATTATCTGTTGCCTTTTCTGAGTCCTGCGGTGTGCGAGAACAACTTCCATGACTAGCAGCCAATGTATTTTTGTTCATTTCGTCAATTTTTGCACCCAGAAATAACAGCTATAGAATTGTTCACATCTCTTAAAGGGGCAGTTCACCCAAAAAATGAACGTTCTGAAGTAATCTTCTGCTGAATAAAAAAGAAGGTATTTTGAAGAATGTTGATAACCAAACAGTTGATGGTAGCCATTGACTTTCATAGTATTATTATAAAAAAATTTCAATACAGGCTTGCAACAACAGAAGGCTGATTAAATGGTTAACTGTCCCTTTAACTCAGATTGGTTTGTAATTTAACACTGACCAATCAGATCTCATTATATTTTCATATCCTATTTTGGTAACACTTTAGAATAAGGTTCCATTAGTTAATGTTAGTTAATGTATTAATTAACATGAACAAACAATGAATAATACATTTATTACTGTATTTATTCATCTCCGTTAATGTTAGTTAATGAAAATACAGTTATTCATTGTTAGTTCATGGTAATTCACAGTGCATTAACTAATGTTAACAAGCACAACTTTTGATTTAAATAATGCATTAGTAAATGTTGAAATTAACATGAACTAAGACTTATAAATGCTGTAGAAGGATTGTTTTTGCTTAGTTCATGTTAACGAAAGTAGTTAACTAACATTAACTAATGGAACCTTATTCTAAAGTGTTACCCATATTTTATATGTGCATCATATCAACCTGCTATATCTGGTATAATTATTGAAATTCTGATTCTCCTTTCTAGTACCATTCAACAGTTTAGTGTGATTATTTTTTATTTATTTATATTTATAATAAAAGGAATGAATTCTTATTAATTAAATTGATAAAAAAAATGACTGTAAAGTGGCTTATAATCTTACAAAAGATTCTATTTAAAATAAATGCTGTTCTTTTGACAATTGTATTTACCAAAGAATCCTAAAAAAAGTAAAATGTACTGTATCACACAGTATTCAACATTGATAATAATCAGAAAGTTTCTTGAGCAGAAAATCAGCATATTATCATGATTTCTGAAGATCATGTGACAGTGAAGACTGGAGGAATGATGCTGAAAATACTTTATACTTTAGCTTTGATCACAAAAATAAATTTCATTTGAACAGATATTCAAATAGAAAACTGTTTTTTTTCAATTATTATAAAATTTCATATTTTTACTGTATTTTTTATCAAATAAATGTAGTCTCGATGAGCCGAAAAGGCTTCTTTCAAAACCATTAAAAATGTATCTTACAGTAGACTGTTCATCACTAGACTGTATGCTTGCTTTATAATTCTGTGATTATTCTGTGTGTGTGTGTGTGTGTGTGTGTGTTCACTGTCCAAAAAAAAAAAAAACCACACACCAATGATTTCCTCTCCAAAAAATAATTTGCATATATATAACACAGTAAATACAGAAATAAATTCGAAGCCCACGTGAAATCTAATATTGGCCCATGCTCTTTCTTAATATGTGTTCCTGGTCTTATTGTGCGCGATTCATCATTGCATGTTGTTATTATAGCATTAAAAAAACGATGTTTATCTTTATAATCTTCCATCAAAATATAATTACTCGCTCTCCCTGTGAAACAAATTTCCTCTCAGCAAATACAGAGAAAGGTTAACCAATGGCCAAATATGAATATAAGCACTATTTTAGGCTACTTTTCTAAGTGCAATGCAGTGTTTCTGAAATCTTGCCATGCTATAATGGCATTCTGGCATGAAATGCCCACTTTTCACACAAGTCTCACCTCACATTTTTTCTTGTTAATTATCCAGTTAAACTATCAAATGCATCACGTTGGGGTTGTGAACAAATGGCTCGTAAATGCCGTTTCATGTTGACTTTAATAAACAAACAAGCGAATAATAGATAGTTGTACTTAGTTAATTGTGATAGTCAAATTAGCTCATCCAGTTGCTGCTCTGATGTGTAACTCTGGCTCTTTCTGTGTGTCTGTATGTGTTAATATTTGTCTCAAGAGTCCAAAATGTCGGCACTGGACTGTGTCCCGCTCCATAATTACTCCCTCTGAAAATATCAGTGCAGCGGCTAATTGGTGCCATTCAGCCTGTGTGTGCGTGTGTGTGTGTGTGTGTGTGTGTGTGTGTGTGATCAATGGTGGTAATTTGTCTGATTTTGAATCCAATTTGGATTCAATGTCCAAAACATGAAACACTATACAGGGATATTACGTGAATCCAGGGTTTGTGTTACAGTGTCGCTCGTGAAATGCCTTCAAACTGGTCATTTTTAAAAGGCAAATAAACAGTTTGTGGTTGATGGAATCGTTGCAAACTCTAAAATAGTTTATAATGTACATATAATTGGGTCATTTAAGATTCAAGATTTTTTTTTTTTTTAAGAAATTACTACTTTTATTGAGCTAAGATAAAGATAGTAGGCAGTAAAGATATTTATAATGTTACAGAAGATTTCTATTTCAGAAAAAGAGCAGACATTTTCTTCCGGTCTTTCTCAAAGATGTGGACGGATCTTTTAAAACGTATTTAACTTTGTAAACAAAATCTTTAAAATGCTAAAATTATCATTATGTTTTTATTTTAAAGTAGAGTTTTAAAACCCTGCTTGTTATTTGACACAAAATCCTGTTTGTGATCTTCAGCCAGATCTTTTCTGGACCTTGCCAAGTTTTGATCAACTTTAATAACCCTTATATTTTAGTGCCGATAAACACAGTAATAAACATGTTTATTTTTGTTTTTCAAGCTTGCATGTTACTTGAAATAAAAAAGCTCAAATCTAATAATTACTCAGAAAAATGGTGTGTGTGTGTGTGTGTGTGTGTGTGTTTGTGTGTGTGTGTGATGTTTGTAAAATTATACTAAAAGAGCTTTTACCTGACAAAAACTCTAAACTATCAATCAAAAGACAGAAGGTATGGAGTAGACTGAGTGTCAAGTTTTGATCATGCTGCTGATTTAGAGGCGTTTAGAGATCCATGAATCAGATATGATACAGTAGGTTTATAGAGGTAATAATCAAATCGATTGTATGACGGTCACAGCAGTGGACGTTCGGTCTGGACACAGCACGCTCTATTTCTCTCTCGATCTTCTCCACACTTGATTCGTCCACTGCGGGCCACAGCAATATCACCTCGTCCTGCCGGACATATCCAGCAATAAACTCCCCACCCTGCAGTCATATGATTCATACACACACACCGAACAACAGAACGAGCTCCAGGACGCCGAGACGAGATGAACAGATGGAGCGAGAGAGGTGTGTTGGAGAATGAACCGCAGTCACATGATCAGAGAACACGCGATTGGATGCTGGCAGTGATTGAGGGACACAGCGGCCAATCAGACGCCCCGTGTGGATGACCATATTGTCCCCTCAGTGGGAGGGAAATCAGCCAGTGTGTGTGTGTGTGTGTGTGAGATCAACAGTGAGTGTGGAACTGCAAAGCTCTACATGATTTGGTCTTTCAGTCCCTCAGCAGGCATCTTTTTTTCCAAATAAGTGCACAGACATCAAACTACAACACAAGCCGACTACACACTGCTTCCTCATTGCGTGTGCCGTGCGTGTGTGTGTTGATCTGTGTTTCTCTCGGAAGCAGATTCTTTAAAAGTACCACCGAAATCAGACCGCCTATTCTCAGAAAAAAAGAAAACTTGATTTTAGAGCTGACGAGCTACGCAATATCGTGTTCATGAACGCGATATTACGTAGCTTGTCAGCGAACTACGGTTCTGTATATTAAGTGCCGCTCCATTTGAAAGCAGGTGATGGATATTTACTACTAATCACAGAACCGGCTTTACTAATGCATGACAATCGCATGTGATGAATAATACAAAAATATAATTGTTCTGTAAGTTGCAGATACGCAGAAAGAAAGAAAGTCTAAATGGGTTGAATGTTGGATGCACAATATAAGCGACGCAGACTAACCAAACTTCTCCGGTAAAGAAATCAAAACAAAACTCGCTGAAAATCATATGCAAACTCTCAGGGTTTGAGTGACTCAGATTTCATCTCTGTTATAACATGCAGCTAGAACAGCAACAACTGTGTGTGTGTGTGTGTGAAAGAGCATATTCACAGCCTTTATACTAATTGGAAGCTGGATTGTTTTCGGTAATGTTATTACAGGAATCTGCATTTGTTTGAATTGCCTTTCTTGTGGAGACCATTGAAACCTTACTCATTTTAACATCACACATAAATATGTTTGTGTGTGTAGTTCCCGAAAGGCGATTTCAAGAGGCTTTGTCAGGTTTATTTCTCTGTTGGGTACACATTTGTCCCTAAAACATGTTTAAGCTAACATTTGCCTGGTGGTGATTGACACTGGGCTGGTGTTGAACTGCTTGTGAGCGTGAATCCTGATTTGAATGGCTGTGTGTGTCTAGAGGAATTGTTTTGACTTTCTATACACAATGGAAAATCATGCAAAGCGAGGGAACAAGTGCAAATCCATCTCTACACTTTGTAAGATAAGAGTGAGTGATTCTTGAGGAAGTAAAAGTGTTCATTAGTTTCGGACCCCTACATTAATTATGTTTGCATTTCATGAATGAAACAGCAGCTCTTTATGTAATGTCAGATACATACAAGTATGTCAAAGCTGCTTTGAAACAATGTGTATCATGAAAAGTGCTATATGAATAAATTTGATTTGACTTGTTTGCAAGACAACTAGATTTGGGTACATTTAAATATGAAATGTTTTTGATTTTGTGAAAAGGATGTGCCACACCTGCATGTCGTTCGGTGCACAACCAGTAATGAAGAATGCAAAATTAGTACTTTTTCTGCAGAAGATTTTCTTGCTTGTGAAAAAACTGACCAATTTAAACCAAACCAAGTTGTTTGGTTTCCAGCTGAAAGAAAGGAGTCCCCCAGAAGATGAAGATGACCAAACTGTGATTTTTGTCTGAGCTGTCGCTTTACCACTGAAGTTTAGTGCTGATTAAAACACTGTAGGCGACACTAACCTGTTTGAGGAATATGAATAGTGCTGGGCCTTTGAAAGACTGAAAGGATTGAGTGGGATTGAGGTTTTTTAGTGCAGTGGAAGCGTTACAATCAGCTCCATCAGATAACGATGGGATCGTGTTTCTCCGTGTGTGTTTGTGTGAGTGAAGCTCTTGCTAATGAAAGCTTGTGTTGCTCCACACGGCTCACGATTAAAGGACAACCACACACACCCTGATCGTTATCATGATATGGACTCTGTCCTACATTCACACACTCACACACACACACACACACACACACACACACACACACACACACACACACACACACACACACACACACACACACACACACACACACACACACACACACAGAGATGTGAAGAAAACACACGCTTGAAAATGTGTGACAAACTTCTGTCTGATTTGATTGCTGCCCAAATTACACCGGCAGAGCTCTGAGGAAGAGCAAGACTTCCAGCAGTTTTTAACAAGTGACATAAAGCCTGGTCTGTTATGCAGCTTCTGAAATGCAACTAAACACACACAAGAACGAGGAGAACATCAAAGACCTGCTGGTTCAACCGGGACACTGAACCTGCCCTGATATCTGATATATAAGAGAAAGCCTTATGAAAAAAAATGAATACGTGACAAGAAAACCTACATAATCTTTTATTTTTTTTATTTTTATTTTATTTTTTATTTGTATTATTTGTGTGTGTATGTGTGTGTGTGTGTCTGTGTGTTTGTTAAAATAGTATTTAAATTAGGATTTATTTTGGTTTTCCATAATAAAAAATAATTTGATAAGAAAAAAAATTGGCATTCAATTTAAACCATTTTAAATGTAAATATTTTGTACATGTTGAATATATTATAAACAAAAGAAAACAAACAAACAAACAAAAACAATATAAAATGTACATGATGAAAACAAAAGAAACTAATTAAAAAAAGGAACAATAATAAAAAATTAGTAATATTAAAATAAATGAATTAATGAATTAAAAACATGCAACATTTCTAATTTGTAAGTAGAACTACTAAAATTACTAAAACTTAAGCTGAAATGCAATAACAAATATAATAATAATAATAATAATAATAATAATAATAATAATAATAATAATAATAATAATAAAATGGCCTAAGCACAGAAAGCTACTGAAACTATCAAAATAAAAGCTAAATCAAAATATTAACAAATGCTATAATAGTATGTACAAAGTAGTAAAAAAAAAAATAAAATAAAAAAAAAACTCTTCTATTTGTCACTGCCTGAAAAAAACTTAATTGTGGGAATTGCATAAATGATGGCAATGCAATTGTATCTATCGATTCCAGTGACATTTCTTGACATGTTTGTGTGAAATAGTGTCTGCAGACAATCAAATACGTCATCTTACTGAGGATATAGTTCAATATCTGAGACCGTCACAAAGGATACACAGTAATTAGGGGGTTCAGTGTGTGTGTGTGTGTGTGTGTTTGTTTAGTGGAGTGTTTGCCAATAGGTTGTATTCAGATCAGTGTTGTGTTTGCATGTGTGTGTGTTTGAGCATATGTTTACACTGGTGAGTGTGCGACCTTCAAACGTTTCCTGTGGTAATTTTAAGTTGAAGAAGATCCAAAGCTGGTTTCTGAGTTAATGAGGACATTTCTGGCCCGATAGCTTCCCCAGACTGGCGCCGGGCCTCGGCGGAAGCAAGATATATACTGTACAAACTGTACAAATTTATACTGTACAAACTGTATATTCTATGGCCCTACACCAACCCTACACCTAACCCTAACCCTCACAGGAAACTTTGTGCATTTTTACTTTCTCAAAAAAGCTTGTGTGTTTGTGTGTAGTGTAGACCATACTCTCATTCAGTTATGATGCCGTATATACTCACAGAATGGCCTCGAAAGAAATCTAAACGAGAATGCCAAAAGACAAACAGCTTAGCATCTATACACACAATCACACTGCATGCAAGAATGCATATGACAGAAGCTTTGCGTGACACAGGTGTTCATACACACAGCTTTGTGTTGAGGGATTTTAGTGTGTGTGTGTGTGTGTTGAATTGTAAAGAGGCTGAATTGGTTCTCTAAAACAAATGTGTTGTTTCACTCCTGAATCTCCATATGTACACAATAAGGATGTTATCGGCTTTAATTTATAATCTTTCCATCTGTTTATTTTTCTTTTAATTTATCTCCTGTGCTAGAAATTACAGCTAAAAAAAAAGTAAATAAAGACTGCTTTTGTGCTAAAGCTACTTATTATTTTAAAACATAATATATATATATATATATATATATATATATATATATATATATATATATATATATATATATATATATATATATATATATATATATATATATATTTACTTTTGGTTGTTTTTAAATATGTCTATATAGTTCATATTAATTGTTATTTTAGTTTCAGTTTGTTATTGTGGTATTTCAAGTTAAACAAAAATAAAATTTGAAATGTGGCATTGGAAACTAACTGACATAAAATAAGTTATTATTATTGTTTAAATTTTTAAGTACCATTATTTATTCATTCATTTATTTATTTATTGTTTATTTGTTTGTTTTAATTTTAGTTAACTTAATGGTTTAGATGGTCGGTCTCAAACCTTACACTAATTTTATCTGGCTGTTCCTGCAGGGCATCAGCAAAACTGTGATTAGATATTGAGCGGCAGCTTTTATCATCATGATCATATGTATTAGGCAGGGCTGAGTATTAAACACTGAGTGCATGAACAGCTGTAAATCTTACTGTCACACCCTTATAACATCACACACGTCTCACCTATCACCTAATGTCCTCTAGTTCCACAGATGTTTATGAGTGTGGAACCGTATGAAATCATATTCCCTCACAGGAAACTTTGTGCATTTGTACTTTCTCAAAAAACCTCATTCTGTATGATTTATAAGCGTTTTGAAAAATGGGGACATGGGTTATATCCTCATAAGTAACCCTCTCCTTGTAATACCTGTGTCATACCCATGTCATTATACAGAGTTGTGTCCTGATATGATACAAAAACAAGAGCACACAAAACATGCCTGACAGTTTATTTAGCATCATGCAAGAAAGTGGAATCACAAATTAAGGAACCAAAAAAACAAAACAAAACAACAACAGACACACGATTCGGAAAACATGAATCACAATACATTTTTAATGGTCATACTATTTCCAAGACGAAAAAATAAATGACTAAAAATAAATACAATTACAAAAGATGTGATCAAATCATGAGGCTCAGAAAACAGACGATTTATTTTTTTTGGTTAACCAGTGTTATTTTAATATTTTATATATACTATGATTAAAAAGTATTTCTTATTTATAGTTAAAATTTACTATTAGATTTATATTTTAGTATTATTTATATATGATTACAGTATTTTAGATTTTTTTATTTTTACATTTTAGTTTAAGATTTATTTATTTATTTATTTTGAAGCAGTTTTATAATATTAAAAGAAAATATCTGCCATGATAAAAGAAATGTGATGCAGCAAGTAATACAAAAAACAAAAACATTGTAAACATTAAAGGAACTGGCATGTGTGCATAACAGTGTTATTATTGTCAACTAAAAACTATTTATTTCTCATTTGTAAGTCGCTTTGGATAAAAGTGTCTGCTAAATGATTAAATATAAATGTATTTATAAGTGAGATAAAACAGAAATAAAATAAAATAGCAATACTGGATATTAAAAATAAATATAATTAATACATTTAAAATGTGTTTGTTTACATATGGAAAGGGTTAGCGAGAGAGAAAAAGAAAACTAAGTACTATGTAGAATCAATAAATATTGAATGTATACATTTCTTCCTAATAAATTTAAGAAAAAAAAAAATATTAATAAAAACCTTAACGGAAACCATGACCATGTTAATCATAGCTACATAAGCAAATTAGCATTTACTTTTTCATTTTCAGAGAGAGAGAGGTGTTTAAAGGCTTGTTTGTAACCAGGGTTTATCTGAAAGCTCTCACAATGCACTTCCACAAGGCTTTAAATCTCTAAAAGCGTTGATGTGTGTTCTGCTTCTGTGACATGCTGTCATTATATGCCTGTTATGATCATCGTTTGGTGTTATTTCCTAATTAACACTAAAGCAGTGGTGCAAAGCATCATGGGACAGCACTTCTCAGTTCCCACACAGACATGTGGAGTTATTTAGTCTTCCGCTGCCTGCAGGAGAATGTGTTGACCTTATAAACAGGGTTTTTCTGGTTTGTTTTTGTTGAGTGAAAACGTCCTTGTCAAGTGACCTTTGACCCGGGACGGTCCATCACTGTCATCGGCTGTCAGAACAATCGCCCGCTGCTTCTGGGAGACAGTGTTGTTTCAGACTGACACATCGGACATACGCTGCTGGTTTTGAATAATAATGCCACAGAACTACGATCCATAACACTGAATTATTGAAATATGGGAAACTAAAAAGTAAACTTCAACTTATTTAAGTTAGTTGACCGTTAATGGCAAAAACACAATTTCAAAATGTATTCCAACTTTTGCGTTTATGTGTGTATGAGTGAGTATTGGCTGTTGACCACTGAAACAGTAGTTTCTTCTCTTTGTGTGTTCATAGGTGGCTTGAGAATTCTTGGACAGAAAGAACCACTGAGCTGCAAATCTTGAGTGAACTCGCTGCATACTCACCTAACCAATCAGCTGGAAGGGGAGGAGCCACGCGCAAACCAGCCAATCCAGAATGAGGGGCGGGGCCATGGGAGTGTTACAAGTGCTGCTATTGGCTAGTGTGCTGGAGCCTGCGACTCTGGGTGAGTCTTATGCTTTCATTGTAAAAAACACCACAAACATAATATGAATATGAATTATACGAAATGCAAAAGGCAATATTTGATGCTAATCGAATGTTGTTAAGCTAGCAGCATGATCGTGTAATAAGCAAATAATAACACATATTGGGGAAAATAGTTCATGTGTGCCACTAGATTGAATTTCTTGTGTATTAGTGTAATATAATAATGCATTAGTGCCTTGAAATGTTTCTAAATAAGCTGTTTAGAATCTCAGCTTGATTATGTTGCATACTTGTTTTAAGGGCTCTTAGTAGTGCACGCAGAAATGTGGCTTATGTAGGCAGTTTACTTATATTTTGGGGACAGTGTAAACCCTAATGTTTGATTCAGAGAAACCAGCTTCTCTCTTCCTTGAACAGAAAATGACCATAATGGGCGATTAGAGGTGCTGCCGTCATTACAGAGGATATGAATGTTGGACAGAGAGGAACGTAATTGTAATAAAGCAGAGCAGGAGAAGTAGGAAAGAGGGATTTAGAGAGAAAATTAGAGAAAATAGCATTAGGTCAATCGTTTTTTATTTACCATGTGTTTGTGGGTATCCATGTTATAAGGCTCGACTAATTTAAAAAGCGAATGAGCTGCGTTGTTCCTTTTTTCCACTTGATATGCAACAGTCAGAAAAACAGAAATTGCCCCGAATACTCTGACAGATAGACTTAAAAGCTCACACACATCCACCGATCCAGCTCTGAACTGCTGTAGAGCAAAAAGAGAAGCAGCGCTCATGTTTTTAAAGGCTGGAGATACTGAAACCTAATGCTGTAATTAAATTACCTGTGGGAGTGTTTTTGTCCTTCGTTGAGGAAAGAATCATTTGCTGCTGAAGCTTTCCTAAAATACTGATGTCTACAGTGGTTTATTGTTCACATTGTACATTTTTATGAGGAATTTGAAGGACGAATTTGTGTGCTATGTGACTGAAAGTCTCCATTTGGAAGTAAAACATTTTTTGGTAATATTGTAATTCTAATATATATATATATATATATATATATATATATATATATATATATATATATATATATATATATATATATATAAATAAATAAATTGAGAAATGTTTCTTGAGCAGTAAATAAGCATATTATGATTTCTGAAGATCATGTGACACTGAAGACTGGAGTAATGCTGAAAATACAGCTGCGCATCACAGAAATAAATTACATTTTCGAATATATTTAAATAGAAAACAGCTGTTGCAAATATTTCACAATTTCACTGATTTGCTGTTTTTTCTTGATTAACCCTCTGGAGTCTAAGGGTATTTTTGGGGCCTAGAGAAGTTTTGTCATGCCCTGACATCTGTGTTTTTTTCCCTTTCTTATAAATATCTAAATGGGTAAAGTCTAATATCACTGTAATCAGCACAAACTGGGCTATAATAATATGTGAAATGCATGTATGTACATGATTGTATTTTTGAGAAAAAAAATGTTATGCATGGTTAGTGAAAAACTAAAAATGTAAAAAAACTTGAATAAGGCCATAAAACACGTACATAACATTGGATCCCGGGACTGTTGAGAACTGGAGCTTGTAGCCTGGATTTTTATTTTCTAAATTATGTGAAAATCATCTTGTTTACTCATTCACAGAAAACAATATATTGATTTAAATTTTCTAAGACACTTTTTGTTGGTAAAAGTCATATGCGAGTAGGCGTCAACTATCATGAATATCATTGTGATTTACACCTGAGAAGACAAAGGCCTGCATAATGAGCCGCATAATGAGCCGCATAATGAGCCGCATAATGAGCTGCATAATGAGCTGCACAATGAGCCGCATAATGAGCTGCATAATGAGCCTCTCATTCAGCTGTGACACTGAGAGTGAGGAGTTACAAGAAAGAATGTGAGAATAAAATAAATCTATATAATTTTATGTTTGTAGTTTATTAAGAATATATTTAATTATCCCACAACATAATTTAATATCCACTTGGGGGAGCAGTTAAACAGTTTATTAGGAACAATCAAAGCTTACTTTCAAACTAATTTTTTGCATCATTACTCCAGTCACACAATCCTTCAGAAATCCTTTTAACAATCTTATTTTCTACCAAAAAACCCATTTATTATTATTATTATTATTATTAAAGATTAAAGAGCTGAGAATATTTTTCAGGTTTTTTAGGGGGGATAAATTAAAAGAGCAGCATTGTTTGTTACATTTGTTACAGTTACATTTATTTGTTACATTTATATTATTTATATCAAGCTTTTGAATGGTATAGTAGTGTATATAGTTATTGAAACTTCATAATATTTCACTTGATTATACATTTAGTCAGGAATTATCATTTGGAAAAAGTCTAACTAGTAAAATGTTTACACGTTATTTGAAGACTAGTACAAGTTTATAAATAAATAAATAAAAAGAGACTTACTCATGTTTATGATCTCTGCTGAATAAATGCAGTCTTGATGCGAGAAAGCATCTTCTCTCAAAAACATAAAAAAAATTAAATAAAAAAAATCCTAATTATTGCAAACTTTTGTGCACTTTTTCCTACTGTCAGGATTCACTAAAGACACACAGTGAAACTTTAAGAAGGTGTGGACATAGTTATATTTTATGGCTGACCTTATTAAATATGAATCTGTAGGAGTTTCTATTTCAGATGCAGCGTTACGGGAGATCGAATAAAACAATGAATAAAACAAGCGCAGTAGTTAATTTACTGGTATTTGCTGCATTGTTTAACACACATTGTGATTGTGTATTTGAAGTGTGTGGATGGCTCAAAGGTGAATGGATTAGTCTTCATCAGGTATTGAGTCTCTACAGTCCTCATGATGTCTGTGTTAAACCACAGATTAAAGTCATGTTTGAGTTTACAGGCAAATAAAGATGTTCTCTTAATATCCCAGGATAATCCCAGACAATCTCTCACTTACTAATCTACTTAGAGATGAGCGCAGATCCTGTATGCGTCCAGGTCCAAACCAACACTGTCTAATGGTGGTTATGTGCTACTATTTTTGTTTTGGCAAATCTGGGATTAATTCATATTAATTTGTACAATTTCATTTGCTCTTTTTCATACAATCTGTTTACGCTCCACTGACAGTTATGTTTAAGGTTGGACCTTCATGCTTATGTTTTTCCTATAAATCTTGTATTTGTATTAATTGCAATTTATATTAAATAAATGGTCCCACTTTATATTAGGTGGCCTTTACTACTATGTACTTACATAAAAACATAAGTACAAAGTACTTATTGTGTTCAAATTGTATTGTAAAACACTTTTGCTGCTGTTGAGGTGAGATGGGGTAAGGTTAGGGAGAGGGTTGGAGGTATGGGTAAGTTTAAGGGTGGGTTAAGGTGTAAAGTATGGGTCAACAGTGTAATTATAAATGTAATTACAGAAATTAAATACAGATGTAATGACATCTATTTTTTTTTTTTAATATAAGTACAATGTAAAAGCATGTATGTACACAATAAGTACATTGTACTAAATTATTACTTTAAATGTAAGTACATAGTAGTTAAGGCCACTTAATATAAAGTGGGTCCAAATAAATAAATAAAAATGAATTCAATTAATAAAATGAGGTTTGGGTTGCACAATCACACAGTGTTGGAGAATAGACTTGCTTTCTCTTTGAATTAAGTAGTTTAATATATTAATAATTAAGTTATATTAAATAATTAAGTTATTATTATTATTTTTTATTAATTTATTTTATTATTATTTTTGAGACTTAATTTCTCATAGCATTAGCATTTTCCTCCAAGTAAATGTCTTGATGTAAGAATGGTTAGATATTTGGACTGAAAAAATAAATAATGAAACAAATAATGAATAATGAAATGGTTTAGCAAATTATTGCATCCACGGACTGTGGAGAAAAATGGTTGTTTTTAAAAAGATTTATAAAGAAATATATATATATATATATTAGGGCCGGGACTTTAACACGTTAATTGAGATTAATTAATTACACAAAAAATAACGCGTTAACTAAGATTAATTAATTACAGAAAAAAAAATTCCCGCATTTTTTATAACGTATTTTTGCACCGCAGAACGTTTCTCACTGGATGAGTTTCGGCGGACCGATTATACTGAAGCACCAACTAGCGTTCGCATATCACTGCAGCACATCGAGCCTCAAGTATCACCTCAACGCAAAACATATAGCAGCTAGCGTGGACTTTACACTTTATGTTGAACTATGTATTATTTTGTTGGTGCAACAGTTTATGTTGAACTCTTTATTGTTTTGGCCAAGGTTATTGAGAGTTGGACTTAGTATGTTATGGCCTCTGAAGCAACAGAGAGATGTTTTCTAATAGTCAGTGTTTCCAATGTTCTGAATGTAATTGACAGTATTGTGTTTTACTTAAAAAACACTTTACAGAAGGTTCCAGCACCTATAAGCTACCTGAATTTCTGAAATGTACTATTTCTAAATTGTTTCTAAATATGCTATTGCTACACTTAATGGCAAAAATTGCACGGGTCTGTTAGACTTGGTTGAACAAAAATAAACAATATTTTGTTGCTTAAGCTTATGTATTCAGTCATTATTCAATGGTATACAATAAATCCATGTGAAAAAAAAAAACTTCACCTACGTAAGTTACATATATTCTTTTATAGTGAAACAAATTTTATCAGATTTTTTTTCTTCCTTGGTTTAAGATCACACTAGCTTAATTTAGACAAATATGCACATTTTAATTCATATATATGGTAAAAAAAAGAAAGATCCCTTTTTCTTTAATGAATATATATATATATATATATATATATATATATATATATATATATATATATATATATATATATATATATATATATATATGCTTTGACTGAACCAGTCACACATGAAGGAACAGAAAGGGACATAAAGTGTGTGCCATTTAACATAAAATACACCTACTATTAGAGAGAGTGTGTTTGAAACTCCTCAAACATCTCGACACACATTCGAAGTGTATGGTATCTGGATGGAGGATGTAGTACGGAGGATTCTGAGCTTCAAAACATTTCACACAATCCAAATCCAGAGACCAAACAGGCTTTTTTTCCTTCTGTGGCAGTATTTTCACGGTAGATCAGTGTATGTGCTGCACACAGCAGCAGTCGACAGTCTGAGGAAGGTTTAAAGTCTCGCACACACAGACAGGAGGATGTGTTTAACAGCCAAAAACATCCTCCGATGCATATATACACAGAACAACAATTAATAACTAGGGCAGGTGGACTGTCGGCTTCTCGTGTAGACATCACAATGCCCGTTCTTATTATGTGTGTGTGTGTATGTGTGTGTGTTTGACACATACCTCTACTCGCTCTCACACACACATTGAATGAATAACCTGAGCTTCTTCATCTTTCCCATGATGCAACCTTGAGGAAACTCAGCGCGTCTGAAGCAGTGTGTGTTTGTCTGCATTCTGATGTCCCTCAAAACCACAAAACCCTCAGCTGGGCTTATATTAACGTATTTATCGCACGACTCTCTTGATTGAGAAACATCAGCCGCTGAATACTGTGGTCATGTGATTTGTTATGGGATTTGTAAAATCGATCACAAGTGACAAAAAGTGTTACAAAAGATTTGTAATGTTTGCAAATGACTCATCATTAATGCATGTAATTTCAAACCTATGTACCTTTATTTATACTGTAAAACACAGTATAAATATTGTTGGTTTTCAGTCCATAGAAGGTCAGTGCAGTCTAATTCTGTTTTAGACCCCATTGACTTTCATCGCATGGGCAGAAACGTGCTCCCTGGTTTACATTATCTCTGGTCTCTAAATAGACTATAGATCCAACTCGCACGGATATACCAAGAGAAATCATCAAGAATAGTTTTGTGTCAGTCAGGATATTTTTGACGCTCTTAATTTCTTTGTTCGGGGACGGTTGTTAATAGCGTGAGAAGTATCTAATTAATTTCACCGAAGCTCTCCCACTTCTTCTCTTCATTAGTGCATTTTAAAGTTATTTTGACTGCAGGGATTTGTGGCTATAATAGTGTCCGCTTAACAAGATTAACGGTTAGAAACAGCGCTCGCGAGCGTTTAACCGGCCGGTGCTTAAACGGAGTTCATTCTGCTCATCTACGGCTCGCTGGAGACTCGTTCACAGAGAAACCTGCAGACACAAGCCAGATTGCACCCGCATGTGGAAAATACTGAGGGCGTCAAGAGCTCATTTAGAAACATTTTCTTGTAATCAGTGGTTTTGAAGAGCCTAGGAAAGAGGGAAACTTTGTTTGCTTGGATCGCTGCGTTTCGATTCGTCCCAGCCATGTGATTGGAATAAAGGATTCATAGCAAGCACTATGAATAAATGGCCTTTCAGTAAACCTGATGGAGCGCATATTTATTTTTCCATAATGCTATGCATATGTGCATATCTGAACAAAACACGCCAATATCGGTCTTTAAATTGAATTTCTTTTTTGTAAAACATGCTATTTGAATTTGAAACATTGATGTTTTTTTAAATAATAATTATAAAAAATTAAAATAATAATAAGTGTAGTTTGTGGTAATATTTGAAGGTAGACCATAATTTTGTTTTTTTAATTAAATTTTTAGTTTTAAAAATTTAAGTTTAAGTAATATTGGTGTCTTATCAATTTTATTAGTGTTTTTTTAATTTAATTTGTTTTATTTAGTTTTAATTAGTATCACTTCATGAGCATTTGACCTTTTGATTTGAGTAAAACTAGCATCACATCACATACACAGAACTGTAAAAGTATTCACGTACACGTCAAAATAAGAGTCCGGTTTAATTTAAAGACAAGTATTTGATTAATACAATTAAATTTAACCATTAAAAAGGAGTTGAGAAAAAAATTAAATTTCATAGGGCCCTAAAAAAGTAAAGTAAAGTAATAAGTAGTAAAGTTACTTTTCAAATGCAGTCACTAGTAAAGTAATCTCATTACAATTTACAGAAGTAATTAGTAACTAGTAACTAATAATTTTTTTCAAGTAACTATACCAACACTGGAATAATCCTGCTTACTAACTGCACATTTTTAGGGATTTTGTTGTGTGTCATTTTTATGTATGTATGTATTTATTTATGTATAGTTATTATTTATTCTTTATTAGTATACTACTTCAAGTTGATGAGCAATGTTGGTTCCTATAAAGAAAATAAGTTAATGTTTTTTTTTATATATATATATATAGTTTCAGTTAACTATAATAACTTGCTACAGTAGCAGGAAATGATTTTGTTGTGTGTTTTTGTACTTTTTATTAGTTTTTTTTTAATGTTTATTGTATGTATTTATTATTAGGTTTGGGTTGTTGTAGTAGTTCAAGTCTGTGAGAAATGTTTCCACAGCAAGATTTTAGGGTTAGTCAGTGGAAGGAGACTCTCGATCTCTTGTTAGTTTTCTGCTCGTGTAACACATTTGAATGCCTTTGCGTGCGAGTGTTTTGTTTGTTTTCTTCATCCTGCTCGCCGACTCACAATTGGATCTTTGAATCTTAAGTAACTCCAGTTACAGTGAGCCTGAAGAGCTGTGAAAGCAGGACGTTTCTTCGGCTTCCTGTGCGAATATGTGCAAACAGACACGTTTTGTGTGGAGAAGTGTGCGATTAAATTAAACTTGTACCTTTATTTGCATTTCAAAACTTTTTTTAGCACTTTAAATCTACTTTGGATGTGGGAAATAGCAGCTTGTTTGTGTGACATCTCTCTCGTGGACACACACACACACACACACTTAGGTTTGTCGTACTTGTCAAGTGATTGCAGAAGGGTTTTTTTCTTATGCAAAGAGAAACGACAGCTGTCACACTCACACAATTTCCTTGTTTCTCCTCTGCTTCTGTCTATCCGGATCGCATTTGCCTGGCTTGTATCTGGAGTCGTTTTCCCTGGAAATCTTTGTCAGTCGTGGTGGTTAAATGAAGCTGTGATTGTGTTAGCAGGCCGATGGCTGCATGTTTTAGATGACTTTATTAGCCCTACAGATGCAGGATAGCTTACAAACATGCTGTCATGTTTGATTATATCATGGAGCTGATCAATATTCAGCATATTTGCAGATTTCAGGCTCTCTGGAGTTTAGCTGGATGAAGCAGGGATGCGATTTTAGGTTTCCAGTGAATTATGTTGTCTGTGCGCAGCTGTTTCTTATATTTAAAGCATTAGGAACGGAAACAGAGTGTAATAGATCAGAACGTGCCTCAGGAAAATAGAGGAGGATTTAGCTGGTAAAAGCTGCATGTATTGTGACTTTGTGACAAAGAATAACAAAATAAATAAAATAAAATAAAGGGTAACACTCTACAGTAAGGTTAAATTAGTTAATGTATTAGCTAACATGAACAAACAATGGACAATACATTTATTACCGTATTTATTCATCTTTGTTAATGTTGATGAAAATACAGTCATTCATGTTCATTCAAAGTGCATTAACTAATGTTAACAACTTGTGATTGTAATAATGCATTAGTACATTTTCAAATTAACATAATCTACTTTTAATAAAAGCTGTAGAAGTATTGCTCATGCTTAATTCATGTTAACTAAAGTAGTTAACTTATATTAACTAATACCAAAATAAATAAACAAATAAAAAATCTAATAATGTGCTAAGAAGAAGATATTATAGTATTTTTGTGTCTTTGTAATTATTATTTGATCATTTAATCTAATGATATTACTGATATTATTCTTTTTATGTTTTATGAATTTTTATTTATTTTAGTTTATTTAGTTTTTGCTATTCATTAAATGAAAACGAGTTATGTTGTACTTGTAAATCAATTAGAATCGTTAGAAGACAGAATTGTGATTCATATATGTACAGATTTTTTATGTGCACCCCTAGTTGTCTCTTCCTCTTGTCTAAAACAGCACAGCATAGCCTCGCCCCTTTGTTGTGTGTTCCCGAGGGCGGGGTTTGTCTGGGTTCATGACATAATGAACCTAAGAAAAAGCTTGTTGTAGTCCCTTACCATACATTTTTGTAGGCATTAAACTGCCAGAATTTTAAAAGACGATATCTCTGTTTGCATTGAACTTTCAGCGCTGCAACTTTGCAGATTTGTTTATTCTTAAACAGCAAAATTACTACTAACTTACGTTAAAAAAGTTAAATCGCAGTCAACCACCCTTTTAACTCTTTCTCTCAAATTATAAATACATAAATAGATATTGATACCAGTAAATGGTACCTTCATTTAGTTTAATCAAAATTTTGTTGATTTTCTTTTAATTTAGTGGTGACATAAGACCCATGTGTGGGCGTGATTTTGTATCATATCAGGACACAACTCTGTATAATGAAATGGGTATGACACAGGTATTACAAGGAGAGGGTGACTTATGAGGACATAACCCATGTCCCCATTTTTCAAAACGCTTATAAATCATACAGAATGAGTTTTCTTGAGAAAGTAAAAATGCACAACATTTCCTGTAAGGGTTAGGGTTAGGGTTAGGGTTGGTGTAGGGCCATAGAATATGCCGTTTGTACTGTACATAAACCATTACGCCTATGGGATTTCCCCACTTTTCACGAAAACAAACATGTGTGCGTATGTGTGTGTAATACATGTGTAAAATGTATTTGTTCAGTAAAGCCTGAGGCAATGGAGCACAACAGTCAGTTTGTCCTGCACTGTTATTTTCATGTCCTCAAACATACAAAAAACGGACGCATGCACACACACGCACAACCTTATTGTCAACTCCAGACCGACCGCACGTTACTTCTTCTGAACTCATGTATTTATTATTCAGTCATCTTATTCAATACAATCCAGCATACAACTTTTGCTCAAGGAAACACTGGACCAAAGACTGTACTGGAAATATGATTTCACACGGTTCCACACTCATAAACATCTGTGGAACTAGAGGACATTAGGTGATAGGTGAGACGTGTGTGATGTTATAAGGGTGTGACAGTAAGATTTACAGCTGTTCATGCACTCAGTGTTTAATATTCAGCTCTGCCTAATACATATGATCATGATGATAAAAGCTGCCACTCAATATCTAATCACAGTTTTGCTGATGCCCTGCAGGAACAGCCAGATAAAATTAGTGTAAGGTTTGAGACCGACCATCTAAACCATTAAGTTAACTAAAATGAAAACAAACAAATAAACAATAAATAAATGAATGAATCAATAATGTTACTTAAAAAATTTAACTGAAATAAAATATAAAAATAACTTATTTTATTTCAGTTAGTTTCCAATGCCACATTTAAAATTTTCATTTTGTTTAACTTGAAATACCACAATAACGAACTGAAACTAAAATAACAATTAATATGAACTATGTAGACATTTAAAAACAACTAAAATTTGGAAAAAAAAAACAGATCTAATTCAAAATAATTATGTTTCCAAATAATAAGTAGCTTTAGCACAAAAGCAGTCTTTTTTTTAGCTGTAATTTCTAGCACAGGAGATAAATTAAAAGGAAAATAAACAGATGGAAAGATTAGAAATTAAAGCCGATAACATCCTTATTGTGTACATATGGAGATTCAGGAGTGAAACAACACATTTGTTTTAGAGAACCAATTCAGCTGCTTTACAATTCAACACACACACACACTAAAATCCCTCAACACAAAGCTGTGTGTATGAACACCTGTGTCACGCAAAGCTTCTGTCATATGCATTCTTGCATGCAGTGTGATTGTGTGTATAGATGCTAAGCTGTTTGTCTTTTGGTGTTCTCGTTTATATTTCTTTCGCTGCCATTCTGTGAGTATATATGGCATCATAACTGAATGAGACTATGGTCTACACTACACACAAACACACAAGCTTTTCATAATCATAAGGATTACCTCAATTTATGCTCGCTCTTTTCATGCTAATAGGACACAACTTCTGAGCATTAATCTTCCTAACTGCCAAATTCAACACAAACTCATATCCAGACCAAACCTGGTTTTGTTTTGTTTGTGTGTTAGTATGTGTGTGTGTGTGTGTGTGTGTGTGTGTGTGCACTCACTCTAAGGAGCAACAGACTAGCGCACTGTCATTTGTGTTTAGTGAACTCTGTTTGACAGATTGGCACTTTTTCCATTCATTCTGAAAGCGGTGGAGCAGAACGGATTAAGAGATTCTCCTGCTGAAAAAAAAGAGCTCAAACTGGCCTGTGGTGGTTTGCTGGTCTTAACTTGCCACTAAGCTGGCCTATTTTGGTAAAGAAAAAGAGGAAATGTGCTTAGTTGTATTGAATGTGCACTTGTAATGTAATTCAAATCTTTAAAGTATATTATTAAGAAGCTGTTCATGCATATAAAGTAACATTTATGAAATACGTTAATTTAGTGACTTAAAGAAAGACACTTTCATGACTGTTTCTTAACACACTTAAGTACAATTTTTAAAAAGTGACCTTAAAATTAAAAGTTTCAATTTGAAATACATTTAACAACAACGTGCACTTACACTGATGTGTTTGATGGATTGTAAAGTACATTTAAAATAATTATGTTTTAATAATCTTTCATGCTTTTAGTAAAGTCAGTGCTAACATACTTAAGCGCATGCAGTGTTATTTTAGTTTTATTAATGTGCTGTTATATATATATATATATATATATTTTTCATTTATTTTCAGTTTTATTATTTTTACATTTTCTGTTTTCACTTAAATTTTAAAGTCTTTTTTCCGCGTGTTTTTGAAAATATTAGTTTATTGATATATTAAGTATTAGTTTATTTAAATATTCATATAGTTTACTGTGCTAGACTAACTGAGACTTGTCATGGCACTTGTATACTGTTGTTGTTCTCTCGTTGGTCTGATTGCTTCTGTTGTTGCCATCCGAATTCGCTTTGGATAAAAGCAACTGCTTAATGATTAAATGTAAATGTAAATGTAAGTTGAATTGATAAGTTTTCGTTTATTTAGTTTTAGTTATTGCAGAACTGAAATGAGAAATACTGCTTTAACAGTTAGCTGAAATAAAATATTATTATTTATTTTATTTTATTTCAAGTAATGTAGTTAATCTAGTTTTAGTTAACTATAATAACACTGAGTACATTTAAAGTGCTAAATTATAATTTTAACTATGGTTTGTTGTTTGACATTACATTTAAAGTTAATATGTTAAATGCACTATAAATGATTGCAGCTGCATCATTACAAATGTGTACCTAAAATTACATTTATATATAGTAGAAATTACATTAACATATTTTTTTATCAGTACATTCAGCAGTAGTTTGACCATAATGCACTTTAACTCAATTATGAAATCAAGTTAATTGTTCAGCTAAGAGCATTTAATATACATTTAAACTATACAACATTCTCATTTAATTCTAAATAACATGCAGTTAAGTGTCTGAAATCATTACACTCAAGTGTGTTATTTTTGGCAGTAAGTGGTCTTTTTAAAAGTGTGCTAACCTGTGCTTCTTTTTCACTTTATTATAAAGGAACACACATACTGACAAAATGCACTGGAAATCATTACAGCATCTGCAAAATCTATGAATGTAAATATACAGTAGATGGAGCAGAACAGAAGTGCAGCTACAGCTAACACTCATTTAACACTGTTAGGAAATGAACATTTCCTCTTGTAACATATGACCCAAACATGTGACACTCCGATAATCAGTGTGTTCCTTAAGTTTGTTGCCTACACACACACATACACACACACACACCATCTGACACTTTCCAGAACAATGCAGACAGGTCCGCATGTGCTCTGGCCAACAAAAAGCCTTTGTGAGAAAGAACAATAGGTGCATATAGTGAAGAGAGGATTAAGAATTTATCAGCTTCCTGACACTTTCCGCTGAGAGAGAGAGAGCAAGAGAGAGCGAGGGAGCGTGTGGAGGGGTTGTTGAAACTTGATCCGCTCCCTCAACATGTCCTTGTTGCATTTGGTTGGAATTCATTGTAGCATCTAACAAAAGTGACTTGTGTTGCAAGCAGTCCGCAGGTGAGCAGTTCGTAACGCTGCTGTCGCTCTTCGAGCCTGTTATTCTTATTTTACTTAAATAATATGAACAGCTGCAACTTTTTATCCCTGTGGTGTAAACCCACCACACTTTGCCTGTGTTAAGGGCCTGTGGCTAATTGGATTTTGTGTAATTATGAGATGGATGGGATGTATGGTTGCCTAGCAACTAGTGGTTAGATGTGCAGTGTTTAGAACGTCATGGCTTCTTCATTGGAGCAGGAATTTTAGAGTTTCATGGTGAATCCATTTGCTTGGAAATTTAAATGTATTCGTTTTAGTGGATATAAAAATGGAAATGTAACCCACAGACCCCATCCATCCTCTTTATTGTAAATAAAAATACTATACATTTTTTTTGGGATAATTCTTTTTTTTGATGAAAGCAATATATTTGAAAATAAACTAAGCATTTTGTAAAATAAGCATACTGTCTTACTTAATTCTTACCATATATAACATTAGATTTCTGTTGACGTAATATATTATTAAATATATATATATATATATATATATATATATATATATATATATATATATATATATATATATATTTATTATCAAAATTTAAGATCCTGCATCGGTATCAATCATTTTAATATGATTTTGTGTAGCAAAGAACTGGTCTTAAAAAACAAACAAACAAAAAAACCCTATATATATATATATATATGTGTGTGTGTGTATGAATATAGCATTAAATTCTAATGGCATTGTCTATTATTTATACACTACTATAGTATTGGTATTTTGACGACATTTTATATTTTCAGTTTTCATTTTAGTCTATATTCATAAATTTTGTGTGCTTTTGGAATTTTTTGCACTTTTTTCTGTCATTTTATTTATTCTATTCTGTTTTATATTATTTCATATTTGATTTAATTTCATTTCATTTCATTGAACGAAGACAATTTTTAATCGTTTTAGTTTCATTTAGCAATAACAACACTGGTAGTTTGACAGCCTTGAGCACAAAGCTTGTAATGTTTAAAATGTCTCCCTCTTGGTTCTTTTCTCTCTTATTCCTGCTCTCTTCTGTTTGGCCTGTTTCTTCCTCTCTCTCGTCTCGGGGAGTCCTGAATTTGTATTTTAGTGCCTCTTTTCCTTGTTCTTCTGAGCCATAGAGGCAGGAAAGGGCTTGTCAATTGACCTGTTGATAGATGAGGCTCTGAAGACTTACGTTGGAGCCACAGGCAAAGCAAAGAGCCATTAGGAGTCTTCAGTACTAAACAAGCACAAATAGACACAAAGCCCCCAAACACTTTTACATACCAGACCGAAGAGAACATCACTTACCGCATTCCAAACAACAGTGGAAAGATGTATGGATTTATTGGGCAGTAATACACACCATCCCTCATTCATGACATATTCACATGAGCAATTGTGTGGCTGAACGCACTTCATTAGTTTTGGTATTCTTAGTTAATTAAGTGTAGTTCACTGACTGGATATTTTAATAACGTGTTGAAATGTGAAAAATGGACCTCCAGCACTGTGGGGAATGTGTTTGAAGATCATTCAAGATCTTCCTTGAGATATTCAGTACAAAAGCTTTCCACAGGTGTGCATCTCCGCCGCTCCTCCCAGAGTTCCTTTCAGCAGCAATTTGCTTAGTTCTGCCATCTCGTTCCCAGCGAAACCAGAGAGAGTTGAGCTTCTCTTTTGTTTGTTTCACTAGGTAATGCTCCATTTCCATTGTGAGTCATTCCTGTTTGGGAGTTTTAAGCCCCTGAAAACCATCAGTCATCACGTGGAAATGGAAGCAGCTTCACTCCGTCATCCTGAATCTAAAACCTTGTCTGCATTTTGATGACAGATTACGAAGAACTTTTTCACAATGTTAATAAAGTAAATGTATACATTTCTACCTTATCAGATGCTTTAATTATTTTAATTTCATGTTTTCAGTTTATGCAATAATATTAAATGTTTCAAAGGATACTTATACATTTTTAAAAGCGACCACATAAAGTAAACTTTACATTAACTGAAAAAAATGTAAGACTCCTATACAGTGTGACTTAGTAAATGTAGATTTTATAAGCTCGTTAATGATTGGCTGTGCATTATTGCATTATGATAACATTGTTTTATACACACATATATATATGCTGTTGGAAGAGTTGCTAGTGAGGCCAGCAGGGGGTGCTCACCCTGAGGTCTGTGTGGGTCCTAGCGCCCCAGTGTAGCGATGGGGACACTTTACTGTCAACAAGCACCATCCTTCGAATGAGACGTTAAACCGAGGTCCTGACTCTCTGTGGTCAATAAAAAATCCCAGGATGTCTTTCAAAAGAGTAGAGGTGTGACCTCGGCATCCTGGCTAAATTCGCCCATTGGCCTCCGACCATCATGGCCTCCTAACAATCCCCATATCCACTGATTGGCTTCATCACGCTGTCTCCTCTCTGGCTGGTGTGTGGTGGGCATGTGGTGGATGCTGCACACTGGTGGTGGATGAGGAGATACCCCCTGACTATGTAAAGTGCTTTGAGTGCCTAGAATGCGCTATATAAATGTAAGGAATTATTATTATTATTATGGCGTTTTTTATACATTTGAACATATATTCACATAGAAAACTGTTATTTTAAATAGTAATATTTCACAATACTGCGACCAGAAGCGAATGAACAGTAAAGTAGTTATTAGTCATAACAATAACTGTACATTTTTGATACAAACTTTCGTTTGCAGTGGTTAATGTTTGTATGTGATCTAAAGTGTAACTAGGCATCATTAGACAGAGTCATTTGGTCATTTATCAGAGTTGCATGACCATGACTAGTTGCTGTATATTTGATTACTCAATTCTTGTATTTGATTATGCATGCCTGGCGATGGAGAGCAGATCCAGATGTTGCAGTTCTGCAGTGTTGTCAAAGTCATCGGTCATGCTGCTTCAGCCTCATAATGAAACAGGAAAGCACGTTCACATGGCAACATGGGAAGTTAAAAGAGATTGTTTTGCACGAAACGAAAATTACTCCAAACCTGTATTATATATATTTTTTTATGTTTCTTGCATGGAACACTAAACAATTCTGTGGCCTGTGGCGACATTTCTGCAAAATGATATTATGTTGCTTCAGAAAACACATTTAGTTTTATCCGAAACAGATAAGAGTGAATCTCGCAGTTGTTGTATGCATTGTGGCAGTTCAGAAATTAAGTGGCTAAAGTGGTTAATGCTCTACCAGCTTGACCTTATTGATAGTGTTCAAAAGCAAATAAGAAGACAAAATCATGGACTGAGGTAAAAGTGTTTTGAGCTCGTTACAGTATTGTGCAGGGAGCTGTACGGAAAATACAATTCTTAATTCATCAGTAATCTTCCCCTGTAATCATAATTTATATGAAAAGTAATAAAGGTTGTTGGTGTTTTACTACCATTTGTGTTCATTTCAGCTGGAAACTGCAGTGAATTGTATGTATAGTTACATTTTTGGGGTTGTGTGGATGAAAGCTGATGGAAGGAGGGAAGAAAGGAATACAAGGTGGATAACAACCCCTTGCAACTAAGTGATTGAAACTAAGTGACCCACAACCTAAAAACCCAAGGAAAGTAGGATTTCACAGGCTCTGTGGTGTATTATTTTTATTTTGTCTCCGATTGACATGCATTTTTCTTTTCATTTGGAAATCTGCTGGGAAACAACTGCTGTGTTTCTGTGCCAAGATTTTTGTTCTACTTTCATTTTTCTTTATTATTTATTTATTTATTTATTTTTAAATCAGGAGGGATATCTCTGGTGCCTACAGTCAACCCCCACCAGCCCTATTTCTCACCTCAAGCTTTCATTTTTCGCTCTCCCTGGGTATTCACTCTCTCTCATCTCTACAGGAAACACAGAGCGATTTATATTTATCTGTTTTTGTTTTCTAAGTGGGTCAGATTGGCTTGTCAGTGGCACTTTGACGTGCTGTGAAGATTTTAAACAGCAGCCGTTAAATCAGCTCACAGAGAGAAAAGAGTTACATGTACGCATGAAATCATTTTTAATTTACGTGTTGGAATAATTTCTGCTCTTCATTATGTAAGTAAATACAGGGGCTTTGAGATGTAATTGGTATTAATTCATGTCTTTGTAGCAGCAGGGATGCGAGGAAGGGTAAAAATACCAGCGGCATGATCAGTCAGCCAGAACAAACAGGGCAAAGATGTTTCTCATAAATCCCACATCATCCATGCGATTTAAATCTTAATTTTTATCTTCTGCCCACCTACTGAGGGTTACATCAGGTTACTTGGCTCATGTGTGTGTGTGTGTTAATTTATGCACACTTTTAGGTTGTTGTTGTTGTGTTCATACAGATAAAACATGATAAATACTTGAAATTATACTAAATGAAATATTGATGTTGATGCCATGGATAATTGCAAAACATGTGGGTTTAGTTATTATTAAATGAAACTAAAAACATTTAAATACATCTTCATTACTTGACATCAAATAAACATAAAAAAAAAAAAAAAAAATACATATATATATATATATATATATATATATATATATATATATATATATATATATATATATATATATATATATATTCACTAAATTATTATTTTTATTATTTATTGATCTTATGAAGTATTCTAATTTGTTGAGATGTTGGTTTTTGTTAAATGTGAGCCAAAATCATCACAATTAAAAGAACCAATGAATTAAACTACTTCAGTCTGTGTGCACTGAATTTATTTAATGCACAAGTTTCACCATTTGAGTTGAATTACTGAAATAAATTAACTTTTCCTTATTTATTGGGATGCACCTTTATAATAACACTACTGTGTCCTTGCTGTGAAAAAAGACCTAAGAATCGCAGCTGCCAAAGCGTTTTTTTATTTGTATTTATTTTTTCTTGTGGAAATGTATATATCCATCAAAGTGAGGTTAAAGTAAACATGAGCTTATCACAAAGTCAAGCTGGTCTCGCTCCGCCAGCAGCTGACCTGAACATATTCCTTGGAACGAGTGACCGTTGACATCAGGATGTGGGCGTGGCTTGCGACACCACACACTTCAGAACCGTTTGACTTCATGCAAATCTGGCTTGAAGGCAGTTGAGCTCATCATCAGTCAGAAGTCAGGGACCGCAGAGCAGTGTCTGAAGAATGGAGTTCCTGCCGTGAACATTTTTGTGATTTTATACATGATATGTTTCTGACCAAATGCAGAGACAGCATTAAGAAATTATGCATAATAGTTCATGTGGTACATTGTGTGTGTCTGTGTGTGTGGACACAGAGGCATTTGCATTTTTACCACAGATGGATGACCACAATGGTAAAACACATGCTGATTCTCATTTATCTTTCAAATCATGCAGCAGTGCAGTTTCTATATAATCTTAGTTATACCCCTTACTACAGTAAGGCAACAAGAACTGGCATCCATCTAATAGATCGACAGGCGGTAATAAAATTGTGTGCAGTGTGACCTCGCGGCACGTTTGTTCAACTCATCCAATTAATTAGCAATTCATATTTTTAGTTATGTAAAATTGAAACTGAGGGTCTGGGACATATAACACACACACACACACACACACTCACACACACACACACACACACACATTTTATTAATATTTTACATTACTTTTTTTTTTGTTATGTGCCATACTGTATTTCAATTTTATTAATTCCTGTACTTATTTATTTGTTTATTTTTTCATTTAATATTTAAATTTAATATTATGTTTTTTAATGCATCTATTTAGCTTTAATTTTATTTCAGTTTAATTGCACTTAGTACTTTAACTTAAGCATTTTATTTGTTTACTTTTTATGAATTATAAAGTCAGGGAGATAATTAATCAGAATAATTACCAAAATGTGCTCCTGTTCACGCTCGCCTTCTCTGGAAGATTGGGTGGGTGATTCAGATTTCCCTTGGCACAGCGGTTAGAAGACTTACAGGTTGCTCACGTGACATCCACGTCATCAAGCTCAGTTTGAGTCTGCGCAGTTCGCTCGACCCCCAGGAAGTGTGTGCTTCTAATTTACTTCACTTGTCTCCGTTGAATCCAGTGGGGTCGCCGTGTCCATTTCTTTTACTGTCCATGGTAAACCCAGGAACAGTTGCCAGAACACTTTACCCGTGTATTTGCCGGAATGGCAGTGTGAAAGGGGCTTTAGTGGCTTTTGCGGTTAGCCGATATGCTTGTGTGTGGCATAATTAGTGTCTAAGGCTTAATTTGACTCAATTATGGCGCTTCCGTTGTAAGTCTATGTGTGAAGGATGAAGCTTTCTTTCTCACTTTCTTTCTTTTTGTCCAGCAACTCGTAAAAAAAAAAAAAAAACATGTTTTCCTGATGTTTGTTTGACCTCAATTAAACCCTCTGTTTTGTCAAGAGCTGTTAAAATCACAACAGCCTCAAAGAATTACATGACTCTTTGTGTGTGTGTGTGTGTGAGAAAGAGAGCTGACAGCATTCCTGCAGTAATATGGTGGCAAAAGGATTTGCAAAGGGTAGAGAGAAAGAGAGACCTATAGAGAGAGAGGATGTGAGGGCAACTACACAGGAAGAAAGAATAGGGAAAGAGCTCAAGACTGCTGAGCTGGGATGAGCTCTGAGCGCTCAGAGATCATTCAGAGTGTTGCTGTGGTGCTCTGAGACACACATATACGATTATTTCTGCATCTGCCAAACATCCTTATCAGATCAAGCTCTTGAAACCCAGACAATTCATCATATTTCTCTCCGAAATCACAAATATACAGATCAGGGTCGATTTATTTATTTATTATGTTTTTGAAGTCTCTTCTGCTCATCGAGGCTGCATTTATAATATATATATATATATATAAAACAGATATAAGTTGTGAAATACCGTATTATTACAATTTAAAATAACTGGTGTCCATGTGCATATACCGTAAAATGTAATTTATTTTTTGTGATCAAAGTTGAACTTTTAGTCTGCATTGTCCTTCAGAAATCATTCTTATATACTGATTTGCTGCTCAAGGAACATTTCTGGTTATTATCAGGATATTATCAGTGTTGAAAACATTGATATATGTTATTTTCCGGGCTTCTTGGATAGAATAGAAATAGAATAGAAACTATAAAGTATAGTTATTTTTGAAAAGTTCAGTTAATCCTTGCTTTATGAAATCATACATTTCTTGCAAAAAAAAATATTTATGTAGTACTTCATAATTGTTTTTATTTACATTTTTGTGTATTCATAACAGTTTCATTTCCATACAGGGAAAAAAACAAACAAAAAAAAACATTATTACAAATAATTGCACAATAAAATCAGGCATCTCCAAAATTAAATGACCAAAAGATTTTGGACCAATGAGATTTGAGAGTGGGTGTGGCCAAGTGGTTGTCCAGCCCAATAATACTGTCCTGACAGCCATCAAACACACTGTGGCATGAAGGCAGGGTTTTGCACCAGCGAGCAGCTCTCAAATCATCTTCAGAGAGTCTAGTTCTGCTTGATGGATCTGCAGGCTGATGTTCACTTACACATGCACTCCATTCATTTATGTGGAATCATATTTAAGAGTTAGGAATCTATGTTTAACACATAAATCTTCCTGGTGTGAAGCGATCCTTTCAGCAGGTTACACAGCATTTCATCAGACACGAATCGCTCCTTTTACTAAACACATCATCAAGCACAGCATCTGAATCTCACAGCAGCACAAACACACTCGACATTCTCATTTAGATTTAACATAATAACATTTCTAATACCACAAGTACATTTCTAAATTTCTATTTCTATTTAATGAAATTCATGATGATTATAGTCGAGATCCAGGGAATTGTATTTTTATTTTAAAGAATTACTGTTTGATTAAGAAATACAGTAAAATCTGTAATGTTATGAAATATTATTACAATTTAAAATAAGTATTTTATCATTACTCAATACATGACCCTTCAGTAATCATTCTAACATGCTGATTTGCTGTTCAATAATTTTATTTAAGAAAATGCAATATAAATAATAAAATATGAATGGATGGATGGGTAAATAGACAAAAGAATGGATCAATGTGCTCACACACATTTCTGATGCAACAAACGTTCTTGATCCTGTTGCATTTACAGAAGGAAAGTAAAAGAGAAACAGTGATGAACATGGACACAGGTGGAGACGTGCAGACTGAAGCTAATCGAGTGAAACCGCTTCACTGGTCAAACCATCGACACCATCGCTCAGCTCTCACAGGACTGTGTGTTTGCCACCTGCAAACAAGCAAACACCAACCTCAGATGTCCTGTACACACACACACACACACACACACACACACACACACATCGTGTACAAGTTATGCTGTTCATTTGCTCTTTCTGTCAATGCTTATTTACTGCTTCAGTAAAATAATCAATTGAAAGAAAGAGAAAGAAAAGCAAGTAACAGTAATTAGTGTCTGGCTGCTTTGCTCAACACAAACTACTTAAAGAACAATCCAGAAAAAACAAGAACTTTTAAAACTTTTTAAATTATAGTTTATAATTATTATTTTTATTTCTTTAATAAAATGCAGCAATCATGAAAATAGCATAACATAACTCTTTCTGCATGATTTGTGGTTATGCCAGTAGGTGGTGCCAAATTACAGTTTTTTAACCATGAGTCATTGATTCATTCATTCAACAGATTTGTTCAGAAACACTGATTCATTAAAGAAGAAGCATGTGACTCTCTTATAAATGAGTCGTTGAATCATCCACTCATGATGATTTGTTCAGAAACACTGATTCATTCAGGAAGAAACATGTGACTCTTTTCATAAATGAATCACTGAATCATTCTCTCAACTGATTTGTTCAGAAACACTGAATCATTCTTCAGCTGTTCTGATGAAGCTTTGTTTGGAACTTTGATGGTGTAAAATCTGACAAAATACATGACCATACTCTATTACTTGATTAAGTTACTCTATAGTACCATTATGTTTATCAAACTGCAGTTGTGTTGTACGTTGCATAAAAGCGATATCACACGATCGTGGTAATTGTGATTTCTTCTAAGAACTTTTTTTGATAATGCTACATTTTAGAAGTTGAAGTTCTTTAATTATGTACATACTTGTTTCGGTCAATTCATATTCTGTTAAAGATTCTTGATTCTGTGATGTTGCTTTATAATATCATCCGCTTTATTTTTAATTTTGGCGTGGCATTTGTAAATTGAATGTGCGTGAAAAAAAAAAATAATAATCTGTTGCTACTTTATACTGTAAACTATTACTTATTATAATATTAGTTTAATTTAATATCACTATCAGAAAAAAAAAAAACACTTTGTAGTGCAATGTTTAATGTAACTGTATTTTGTTAATGTTCTAGATATTTACCAATAGCGACCAATAAACCAAATTCTGGGTTTTTCGGCATTGCGAAATAAATTGAATACTATAAAACTGACTGTACTGCTTTTATGTGGAGCTTTATGATCTGCTCCTACTCTGTACCTAAACTTCTCAGAACAATGACGGTGTAAGGGCAGATGGAGGGTGTGTGTGAGGGTGTGTGTTGTGGCAGGTTGAGCTCTTCATGTGTTTTTCTAAAGGTGAAAAGGTAAGAGCTATGTTGTCTTTGTCTGTGACTCATGAAACAATGCAGAGAGACTCTTCAGACAGTGTTATCAGTCCGCTGAAGACCATCTGTCAGCACACACACACACACACACACACACTAGCTCAGCATGGCTAATCCGTCACCCTGATGTTTCTGACCTGTGTGTTTAGGCAGATTTTCTCTCTTTTGTGAGATTACGCTGGCCAGGCCCCATGGAATGTGTGTGTGTGTGTGTGTGTTTGAGCCCCCTGGCTTGTGTTTTGATGTTAATAATGACTTTTAAATGTCAGAGCTGGCCAGGTGTCAGGGTGAGGAATAGAAGAGAAAAGCTTTGGTTTCTAATGACCCTACAGACCTAAAACACCATACATTGCTACATGACACATAGATTATTAAATACATAACAAAGTATATATACTTTTATTCAGCAAGGTTGCATTAAATTGTTCAAAAGTGATAGTAAAGACATACATAATGTTACACAAGGTTTCTATTTTTTTAATACATTTCTATTCATCAGAGAATCCTGAATATATAAAGTGTATCATGGTTTCCACAGAAATATGAAGCAGCACGACCGTTTTCAACATTGATAATAATCAGAACAAACTAAGATAGTGTAAACAAGTCAAGACAACAAATCATTTAAAATGTAGTTTAAATTGAAATAAATCAAAATTGATAAATTAAAAACAACATTAAATGAATTACATGTCTAGATTTTTGTCAGAGTAATGATGTGATGCTCAGTAATTGCTTAAGCTCAACTCTTTGAGTCTCTCGTTCAGTGTTTGTTTGTGGTTTGTTTTGTCTGATCGAGCCTGTCTCTGTCTGTCTGTCTGTCTGTCAGCTGCATGTGTGATGAAGTGACAGTAAACAGTAGTGTGTGAGTGTGTGTGAGCTCCGCTGCGTCCCGTCTCGTGGTTAATGATCTGTTCTCGGCGGGCGAGTGTTTGTTCACGCGAGTGTGAGAACAGTCTCAGTCTCACTCTGCTTAAATGTGGAGATTCACACAAAAGGTGCTGTGTCTGGAAGCTGGAAGCCAATTAAAATCAAAGCCAGTGGCGCGCGGTGGGCAGAGAGCGCTGGATCTGTGTATCAGGACCTCCACTGTGGAGAACAGGTCTAGACCGCCGGGTTTATAACCTATCTTTCAATATAGACCCAGAGTCTGACTTATTTCCACGTTTTATTTTTGTTTGTTCATTCGTTCAATTTGTTCATTCTAATATCTAATATGAAATTAGCCAAGCATTAAAAGGTCAATTTTAGAAGTCTGGACCTGCTTGACTAACACATAGATCTATTTAAATGATATTTAATTCACTGTTATTTTAATTTTCTTTTTTCTTTTTTCTTTTTAAATTTGTATATTTTTAATGTTGCTTTATTTAAAAAAAAAAAAAAAAAAGACATACAGCCAACACTCGTTCACATAATATCCATCTGTTACTGAGAGATGGCTTAATGTTGGCAAAATTTCCACCTTTTTAAAATCTTTATTGATGGTTGTTTGATTTATTTGTCTAATATATATATATATATATATATATATATATATATATATATATATATATATATATATATATATATATATATATATATATATATAAATGAAATATTAATTGATAAGATGAGCTAATAGTTTCTAATAATACAGTAAAAAATTATGTGCATGGTGATGATGGTGGTCATGAAAAAAAAAAACATTCAGATCATTTAAATTTATGGATTATCATCACACCTTCTGCATTTCATGATGCAGAACTTTTTCTTAAATTAGTCTTTCTATCTATTTTTATACCTCTGACTCACATAATAAGTTGAATTGCTCATACATTTAACCAAAAATACTATCTTACACATATTCATGCATCTCTTTTCCACAAACTCTTTGACTGGTTGCTTTCTCTTGCAGTCTATTTCTAGACACACACCTAACACACACACACACATGTTTGTTTTTGTGAAAAGTGTGTTCATCCCATAGGCGTAATGGTTTTTATACTGTAGAAACTGTATATTCTATCGCCCTTCACCAACTCTACACCTAACCCTAACCCTCACAGGAAACTTTGTGCAGTTTTACTTTCTCAAAAAAAACTCATTCTGTATGATTTATAAGCATTTTGAAAAATGGGGACATGGGTTATGTTCTCATAAGTCACCCTCTCCTTGTAATACCTGTTTCATACCCATGTCATTATACAGAGTTGTGTTCTGATACGTCACAAAAACAAGAGCACATATTTATTTGAGATGATATGGTGATTTTCACTCACTTTCGTTCAGTTTATATCAGACATGCCGGTGGGATCCATCAAATGCCCGGAGACTTTAAATCTAAATGTTGCTGTCTGTGCCAGGAGACTCTCAGCTCTTCCATCATCACAGCAAACCTCCAAATCCACACAGAAATACTTCAGTGACCACAGAATCAAGGTTTTACTGTCCCCTAAGCTGAACCCGTGGGCTTGAGCTGAACACAAGCTCAGCTTTAGTCCATCAGCCGGGACTAAACACTCTGATCTGGACAGATTTACAGCAGAGAAATGATCTTAGATCCTGGTACATGTGTTCTGCTGCTACTTCATCCAGAATTATCTGAAAAGACTTGAGGACGAATTCACTGAGCTGTTGTAATGCACAGGGTTTCCAGACAGGAATATGCATTCCATTCACTAATGATCTCCTATGAGCTTGTCATTTTTCAATATGTTTTCCTACATTTCCTGTTACTGCTCAGTTGCAGCAGTGATTTTTCTCTTAATTTTTGATCAGTTCTGAGGCTAAAGAGCATGTCGTTTTTATTTTACTGATTGTCTCCTCTCTCTTTTTGCAGCATTCAGTCGTGCACCGGTGCCCATGGCAGTTGTTCGGCGGGAGCTGTCCTGTGAAAGTTACCCGATCGAGCTGCGCTGTCCCGGGACGGACGTCATCATGATCGAGAGTGCAAATTACGGACGAACTGATGACAAGATCTGTGACGCCGACCCCGCTCAGATGGAGAACACACGCTGTTATTTACCAGATGCGTACAAGATCATGAGCCAGAGGTGAGACACGCAAACACAACGACACACAATGTTATATATATATATATATACTGAAGAATTCACCACTGAAGAATGGAGTAATGATGCTGAAAATTCAGCTTTGATCACAAGTATAAATTATATTTTACAATATTTTCACCTAGAAACAGCTATTTTAAATAGTAGTAATATTTCATTTTTTTTTTTAGTATGAATGGTATTTTTGATCAAATAAATGCAGCTACTGGTTATCTGGAGAGAATAATATTAATAATAAATGGAGTGTGAAATGAGGCTTTCTGTTTGTGTGTGCTACTTATTTAGCTTACGCTTTCTTACCCAGCAACGTATCACAGTACAATTACGACAGGTAACATCCCCCCGGAGCAATCTGGGTTTAAGCGCACCACTCAAGAGCTCAGTGATGTAGGTAATAAGATATAGGATACCTTAGCAATCCTTAGGCCCATGAATCAAGCCTTCAGGGGTTTGAACCAGCAACCTTTGGATTAGCTGCCGCTAGACCGCATGCTGTGTGTGTGATACACTGATGCAGATTTGGCTTATTAAAGCCTGCTGTGCTGCTTTCTCTTTTGACTGCTGTTTTTCCTGCCCTCCCTATAATTTTCCTCAGCATTTCATGCAGCCTGACACTCATGAAAGACCGGGATCAGAGCATAGTGTGTCTGTAATTGTTCCTGGGTGTATTCTCCATTCTGTTGCTGAAATAAATTAAAGCAGCTGCTCAGCAACACAGCATGATAACAAACAGCTACCGTGTCCATCTAGTGCAGAACAATGACATTATTCTCCACAGCAAACCTCTAACTTCATGCACGTAATCACGTTAAGTGTGAGGAATCTGAATAGAAAAGATTTCTGTAGAGGGTCTGAGAGTTAGAATAGATGTTGTACAGAGTTTGATAAGGGTGTCACAGAGTTTTAGTAATTTTATAGATGTTCATTAGATTTACAAAATTTGGATGGTGCCATGCACGTTAGTACAATGTTGCAGAGTTTCAGTATAATGTGTAATTAGGAATTTGAATACAATACGTTCAAGCAGAGTTTTAGAAGTGTGTGTCATGTAGAGTTAAAACAGAATATTTCACAAAGTTTCAGCATGTAGAATTTCAGGTGAGGGTCAAGTAGAGTTTCAGTAGAATGTGTCATGTAGAGTTTTAGTAGAATATGTCACACATCCTTTTAGTAGAATATGTTCACTGGAATTTGTCATGTAGATTTTAAGTATAATGTCACATAGAGTTTCAGTAGAATATGGCATGTAGAATTTCAGTAGAATGTGTCATGTCACATTGAATTTCAGTAGAATGCTTCACGTAGAGTTTCAGTAGAATTTGTAATGTCAGAGTATCAGTGGAACGTCATGTAGAGCTTCAGTAGAATGCGTCATATAGTTTCAGTAGAATGTGTTGTGTCATAGAATTTCAGTAGAACAGATAATGTAGAGTTTCATTAGAATGTCACATTGAGTTTCAGTCGAATATCACATAGAGTTTCAGTAGAACATCATGTAGAGTTTCAGTAGAATATATCAGTTTCAGTAGAATGTGTCGTGTCACAGAGTTTCAGTAGAACATCATGTAGAGTTTCAGTAGAATGTCACATTGAGTTTCAGTCGAATATCACATAGAGTTTCAGTAGAACATCATGTAGAGTTTCAGTAGAATATATCAGTTTCAGTAGAATGTGTCATGTCACAGAGTTTCAGTAGAACATGTCATCTAGAGTTTCAGTAGAATGTCACATTGAGTTTCAGCAGAATATCACAGAGTTTCAGTAGAATATGTCAGTTTCAGGAGAATGTGTCATGTCACATAGAGTTTCAGTAGAACAGGTCATGTACAGTTTCAGTAGAAGATGTAATGTAGAGTTTCAGTAGAACATGTCATGTAGAGTTTCAGTAAAATGTGTCGTGTCATATAGAGTTTCAGTAGAACATGTCATGTAGAGTTTCAGTAAAATGTGTCGTGTCACATAGAGTTTCAGTAGGACAGGTCATGTACAGTTTCAGTAGAAGATGTAATGTAGAGTTTCAGTAGAACATGTCATGTAGAGTTTCAATAAAATGTGTCGTGTCATATAGAGTTTCAGTAGAACAGGTCATGTAGAGTTTCAGTAGAATGTCACATTGAGTTTCAGCAGAATATCACAGAGTTTCAGTAGAACTTCACATAGTTTCAGTAGAATATGTCAGTTTCAGGAGAATGTGTCATGTCACATAGAGTTTCAGTAGAACAGGTCATGTACAGTTTCAGGAGAATGTGTCATATAGAGTTTCAGTAGAATGTGTTGTGTCATATAGAGTTTCAGTAGAACAGGTCATGTAGAGTTTCAGTAGAATGTCATATTGAGTTTCAGAAGAACTTCACATAATTTCAGTAGAATATATCAGTTTCAGTAGAACATGTCATGTAGAGTTTCAGTAGAAGATGTCATATTGAGTTTCAGTAGAACTTCACATAGTTTCAGTAGAATATATCAGTTTCTGTAGAATGTGTCATGTCACATAGAGTTTCAGTAAAACATGTAGTGTAGAGTTTCAGTAAAATGTCACACAGAGTTTCAGTAGAACTTCCAGAGGTTGTAGTAGAATATATCAGTTTCATTAGAATGTGTCATTTCACATAGAGTTTCAGTACAACAGGTCATGTACAGTTTCAGTAGAATGTGTCATATAGAGTTTCAGTAGAATGTGTTGTGTCATATAGAGTTTCAGTAGAACAGGTCATGTAGAGTTTCAGTAGAATGTTTTATATAGAGTTTCAGTAGAATGTGTTGTGTCATATAGAGTTTCAGTAGAACAGGTCATGTAGAGTTTCAGTAGAATGTCATATTGAGTTTCAGAAGAACTTCACATAGTTTCAGTAGAATATATCAGTTTCAGCAGAACATGTCATGTAGAGTTTCAGTAGAAGATGTCATATTGAGTTTCAGTAGAACTTCACATAGTTTCAGAAGAATATATCAGTTTCAGTAGAACATGTCATGTAGAGTTTCAGTAGAAGATGTCATATTGAGTTTCAGTAGAACTTCACATAGTTTCAGAAGAATATATCAGTTTCTGTAGAATGTGTCATGTCACATAGAGTTTCAGTAAAACATGTAGTGTAGAGTTTCAGTAAAATGTCACACAGAGTTTCAGTAGAACTTCCAGAGGTTGCAGTAGAATATATCAGTTTCATTATAATGTGTCATTTCACATAGAGTTTCAGTAGAACAGGTCATGTAGAGTTTCAGTAGAAGATGTCACATATAGTTTCAGTAGAATGTGCCCTATGGAGTGTTGAGCTGTTGATGGGAATCTTGTAGCGTGAGCTGCTCTTCTGCATCTCTAGCCTCATTTACATGTGCAGAGATGAGAGGAGGCAAAGCTCTCCTCCAGAGACGAAACAAACTCAAACGCGTCTATCCCACTTAGCCTTTAAGCCTATTAGACAGAAGACAAGAGGAAAATCCAAACAGAGAAAGAGAGAGAGAATGCATATAAAATATATCATACTTTTATTTCACATATGAGAATACCTTAAAAATCAAGAATAATTGTAAAATAATTATTGGTATACAAATAAATATTAGTTTAAAGTGTATTGTCTTAATATAGATATATTTTATTAATTTATATATATATATATATATATATATATATATATATATATATATATATATATATATATATATATATATATATATATATACACACAGTACTTTCCGCTATTGCTTTAGCAGTTCAAATTTTTGTCATGCAATATATTTAATTATTTTCTATATATTATGCTATTGCTTTTGCAATTATAAATTGTTATGCAATATATGTAATTATTTTCTGCTGTTTCTCAGACCAGTCATACTCACTCACATGTCAGGTCTGGTATCCTCTATAGTGCTTCTTTTGTGCTTTTTTCTCTCTGTTTTTCTGTTTATTGTCAAGCACTAAAGATCAGATTTTCCAGGGTTTACGTAACAAACCGCATTCTTAGGGCAGAATTACTGTCGGATGGAATTTAAAAGTGAGCAAATAAGTTTATCTTCGGCCCATTCTGTGCCATATTATTTTCTCTTTGTCTGTGGTAGTGTGCTCTGTGACTGGCAGAGGTCCATGGGATCTGAACGCACACGGCTCTTGCTCAAGTAATCTGATAGCTCAATTCGGAAGTGCTGTGTGGAATTCTGCCCTTGTGGGAATTGATCTGCATTTTCCAGACCATAAGCCACCTGTCTGCTAGCTTGTGCGGCTTCATCTCACGAACACACACAGCTAATAACCAGAGGCAACAGGCATTTAAAAATTAGGTTAAACTAAATAAAGATGACAAGTGTTAAAATAAGTTTAAGTTTATTATATATATATATATATATATATATTATGTTTTGTTTTATTACAGTTAAAGTATATTTTAGTTCAAGTAACTTTTTTTGTGGTTTAGTTTTTATAATAAAGTGACGCACGATTTATCGCAAAAATGTATCGCAAAAATTGTCATGATGTGTGTTTAAAAGCCTCATGAATCACATACACAGGTTCCTTTCCTCTAAAGATTTACTTCTGAACTGGCCTTCTTATGTTTACATCACAATTATGAACCATAATTTGCTGCCCCTTGTGGAAAAAGAAATGCACTCATATCTAAAATGTTACTTCAAATGTTAACATTTATTTTACTTGCATATGATATTAAAGAAATTAAAGGTCACTTAAGTGAGAGAGTCAAATATGTGATTTTATGTAAATGACACACACGTTTCAATAGAACTTACGTTAAAGTATAATTAAATTATCATAAATGCTTGTCAGTACATTCATTATTTTAAAAACAATATAAATGAAATAATAAATGAAAGTCCTACTTACAGTAAGTGTGGTAAAAAAGCACACAAGCCGCCAGGAAAGAAGAAGCAGCATTTTCATTTAATTTCAATCAACATGCAACTAAGTTTCCAGAAACATTACCTTCAATTCACATTTAAGTAAACTATATTTATGATTTTACGATAAACTATATTTATGATTTTGTGGTTTTTATGATTTAGGGGGAGGGACGTTCTCTTTCAGAACAGTTAATTGGACAAACAAATGAAGGTCATCAAGTACAAAATGATGTCATGACTAACTTTGTGTTTCCAGAAGAGAGAAACGGTACATTTTAAATCTTTAGAGTAGCAAACAGTTAAATTTGGCAGTTTTTAGGAGTACATTACCAGAAAGATGACTTCAAATGACATTTTTATTTCATGGGACAGCAAATGTTTTTTTCATTTGAAATGGAAGTGGCAGAGAGGGAAACTCACAGATTTAGATAATAAACCATCTCCCTTCATCCTCCAAATCACTCGCTGTGTTCACCCGATACAGACACAACTTCTGCAAACATTCACAGTAAACTGTGAGGCAAAGAGTGACTTTAATACGCTTGTACAACCTCAGACAGGACTTTCACACAAAACTCCTAAAACTCAAGGGTTTGTGTGCTGTGAAGAAGAACAATTCAATGAATGTCCTCAAATACGGACACACAGTACCAAATGCTATGTTAAAGGTGTCATGAACTGCCTTTTTTAGTTTATTTTGTACTGTTCTCTGAGGTTGTTAAATTAAAATTCAGATTCCTGTAGAATCAAACAGATTTCATCACCTTTTGAAACTAATTTGGTGCTTCAAATAAAAAATTATATCCATAATGCCAGTAGGTGGTAAGCCAGCCAATAAGTGACTGATAAAAAGGACAAATTTGTCTTTGAATCATTTATTCGGGAGATTAGTTCAATCATTTGCAGATTCATCCAATAATGATACAAATTAAGTCTTTATGAGTGAGTCATGGAATCAAGCGTTCATAGGTGTTATTTTGTTCATTTACCCAATGTTATTTTTTCTTTCTTTTTTTTTTTCTTTTTTTTTAATTCATGAGAGAATCAATTGGAAGCCGGTTTCCACCACTGATTAAAAATAGAAAAAGGTTATTGTTTTTTTTGTGTGTGTCTAAAAATTAAGAATTTTTATTCTGAAAATTTTATTTAATTATTATTATTTAATAATTTTTTTTGTGAGATATAAACTAGTAATTGCGAGTTATTAAGTCAGAATTGCGTGTCAACAACCAATTTAGAGAGGGGGGAAGAAACTGATATATTCGCTGGATTGCGAGTTTATATCTCACAATTCTGACTTTATACTTGCAATTGCAAGTTTGTATCACACAATTCAGAGAAAAAAAAAAATCTGATTTGAAAGTTTGTGTATCGCAATTATTAGGGATGCACTGGTTGACCGGCTATAAATCGATTTTTGGTCTTTTTTCGGCCAATTTTTCCGGAAGTGCACCCGCGTGCACAGACTACATTGTAATCATTTTCTATGCCATTTGTGTGGAAGTATTTCCAAATCTGTGCGAGGGACACAGGCGATCAGCAGTGGAAGTGCAGATACACGTCTGAGGCACAGAGAGCAGGAAGCGAACAGCTGACTGCACAAAATAAGAGTCCCTTTCCTGCGCGCACTGAAAAAGTGTTTCATTCATCCAATTAAAAAATTTTAGGGTAATGATTCACATCTATATTTTTTAACTTGAGACATTAGTTATTTATTTTTCATTGGCTCAAGTGAAAAAATATAGATGTGAATCATTACCTTATTTTTTATTTTTTTGTAATTAACTTTTTGGAATAATATTTATATAGCATACTTTTATTTAGTCTCACTGGTAAAGGCCTTGTTTTAAATTTAAAACCAAATGTAAAAACTAAAATAGTGAATGCTGATTAGGAAACATATATTGATTGTGTTGTTTGGATTGTAGAACTATGCAGTTATTGCCTTTAATTTCACATGGTTACAGTTCATCTTTTCATTTAAGGCCAGTTTTATGTAGTTTCAACCAAATTCAAAAACAAAAGCTAAGGTCTGATGTCTCTATCATCAATGTTTGTATTGAATGTGGGCTACTTATTGTGCAGTTACTGCTGTTAATTTCAAATGGTTACGGTTATTGTTTTAAATATCCAAAACCAGTTTGGCCTGTTAAATACCAAATAAACTTCTTGTTTATGCACTTTCCTTCTTTCTTGTTTGTTGCTGAAAGATAAAAACAAAAAATTGGAAATCGGAAATCGGTATCGGAATCGGCCAGTTTGCTTGTAAAAAATCGGTATCGGAATCGGCCATGAAAAATGATGATTGATGCAGAATCTCTAAAATTCAAATGATATCCAACTCTTATGAAGTTGCTGCTTCACTAAAGGCACAGAAAGTACAGTGGAAGCTGTTTAAGACTGTTTTTTTGGATTGAGTGTCTGTGTTATCTTCATTATCCTACAGGATGGAAAAAGGGCACACACACACACACACACACACACACACAGGTCGAATGGAATTTTATCTGTACAGAATAAACAAATCACCACAGCAATAAAAGCACTCGAAGGCTGTGTGATTACTTCTGGAGTTTAAGCCTTATTCCCCGAACTCTCACACACTCAGCTCATATCTTTATTTTATCCCGAGTGCCTGTAAAAGCTTTTTTTCCTGTGGTTTTTCTTCCTCTTTAGAGGTCCAGGCACGAAGTGCTAGAAAGCCTGTTGTTTTTGTCAGGATTATTAGAGGTTCAAGAAATGCCAGATTCCTGCCCTCATCCGTTTGCCTGGGAAATGTTTCCACCATACTGGGTGTGTATGTGTGTTTTTTGCTAAAACTTCTTTCTCAAACTAGTCTCTTTGTGCCAGATCTGTAGTAGATTTGAAATGCAGTGGGTCCTTGTCAATAATCATTAAAAACATGTTGAAGTTTGAATCTAACAAAACTGCCAGAGGCCAATAATGTAGTGCATGGCCTGCTTTTAATAAAACAGCTGAAATTTGAGAATTGGATTTGCTATTTCGATGTTTTTTGTTAAATGTATGTGGATTCTTATTTATTATTTAATATTTATGTTGATTATATATATATATAGTCATGGGTGTGTCAAGTTTTTTTCAGAGTCTTCACTGAAGACTGCCGTAATGATGTGGATAAATGACATTCAAATCTTCCTGATCCCATTGGACTAAATATGCATTAAAGTTTGTTTATTATTGGCATGCATACATCATACATGTCTTTAGTCATTTAAACTCGGACCTTCTTCATGCAGAAATATCTGTCTTTCACAGATTAACATTCAGTTCCACACACGTTGTCACCTAGCCCAGGTTAATGACAACACAAATCGACATTCACAGCGCATTTAATTTCTATAATGTAACATATTTTCTAGTGAAAAATTATTCAGTGGGAAATAACGCATGCTGTCATTCTTCATAAGCAGCACAAAGTGCTTTCAGTCTAGAACTCTTCATATAAACACAATATCAGAGTACATGAAATGCTCTCAAGGGTAGTAAAGGCTTCTCATCAAAATTGATTTTCTCTCTGTGTAACAATATGTTTCACTAATATCAGCCAGCTACAGCATTTGAAAGCAAAATGCATCTCTTTCGCATGCTTTTAAGCTTTATTTGCACACACAGCGATCTCATCCTTTCGTTCAGCCTTACTAAGCTGTTCTGTTAACATGAACTCAGAATGGACCTTTTTACCATCTTAAAGTCCCAGTGGCTTGATTTGTAGAAATGCTGTAGTTTGAAAGGCTTGTGATTTGTTGCATGTAGTATGTCTTCTACTCATAAATGTTTTATATTTATAAAACATTAAAGGGGGGGGGGGGGGGGGGGTGAAATGCTATTTCATGCATACTGAGTTTTTTACACTGTTAAAGAGTTGGATTCCCATGCTAAACATGGACAAAGTTTCAAAAATTAAGTTGTACGTTTGAAGGAGTATTTCTGTTCCAAAAATACTCCTTCCGGTTTGTCACAAGTTTCGGAAAGTTTTTTTCGAGTATGGCTCTGTGTGACGTTAGATGGAGCGGAATTTCCTTATATGGGTCCTGAGGCACTTCTGCCGGAAGAGCGCGCGCTCCCGTATAGCAGAGCACTGAGAGCACAACAGACTTCACTGATCAGAGCGAGAGCGGCGCCAAATGTCACAAAAGGAGTGTGTTTTTGGTTGCCAGGGCAAGACAACCCTGCACAGATTACCAAAAAAAAAACAGCATTAAGGGACCAGTGGATGGAGTTTATTTTTACAGAGCATCAACGGAGTTGTGCAAGTGTTTGTTCCCTGCATTTCGAAGATGCTTGTTTTACAAACAAGGCCCAGTTTGACGACGGATTTGCGTATCGTTTATTTCTTAAGGATGATGCAATCCCAACGAAAAAGGGTCACAATTGTATGTTGGAACCGCAGGCGGTGAGTAAAACTGCTTAAAATATCTCTGCCTCCTTGTTAGTGCGTCCGCCTCCCATCGGAGACCCGGGTTCGAGCCCCGCTCGGAGCGAGTCGTTGCTGCTGCTGCTCTCGTTCAGTTTCAGCCTCGGGATCTGATTCTGGATCATAAATAAACGGCTGAATCTGACTGTTAGCCATGGTTTGTTTTGGATGATGGTTTTTTCCTCAAGGTAAAGTCACAGCTTCCAAACGCTCTCAACGCAAAAACTTACTGGCGCTCGTGATTCTTTAGCTCCGCCCACACGTCACGCCTCCATTCGGTCGTGTTTTTCCGGGAAAATTCGGTACATCTTTCGGTACGATCTTTCTCTTATAAATATAATAAAACTAAAGACTTTTTTGGAGTTATGAAGGATGCAGTACTACTCTATATGTACTCAAGATTAACAGGATATTGAGTGAAAATGAGCATTTCACCCCCCCTTTAATAATGAAAGGAAATGAGTGGTGCATAGATAATTTTGAATGCATATATCTTCTATATGCAAATTTTGTCATTGCTTTGCATCCACACTAGCTTATATATGACCGTATATCAAACTAAGATCTAAGACTGTCCCCCTAACATCTAAAAACACGAGTCCTGTGCATCTCTTGTTGATGTGCATGCTCCTCCAGGAGTTTCCCATACAAGGAATCCTTTAAAAAAACAAAACAAAAAAACACTTAAAACTTATATGGACCCAGAAGTAGTGTATTTAAAACATAAATACTATGTGAAATGTCCAAATTGAGAATGCATGAAATATCTTTAGACCTCTCCTTTAATAATGTGATGCAACAAAAGGAGAACAGCAAGATACAGAGTGAAATGCTGAAGTCAGATGGACAGAATCAGAGCACACACACACACACACACACACACACACACACACGCGAAACTAGGCTTGGATTTCCAATTACAGCAATATTTAATCAGCTTCTAAACAGTGACTGTAGTTCTGCTCAAACTACAGGCCTCATTACAAACGATCTCTCTTCATCTAACTTTCATTTATTTTAGTCTAATTTGCTCTAGTTATTTTGAGTTAATTACTAATTACTTTAAGTCTAGTCGAGTTTGTGTGTGTGTCTGTAGTAGCATAGATATACTGTATCATTCATCTGCAAATTGATTGAAAAGTTTTACATGGTGCACTGATTAATTAATCAGATAGTCACAATAAAATACAGTGGGTATAGAAAAGAATCATGTTTGTTTGATCCATTTACCCACTGCAACTTATAACATCCAAATGAAAGATAACTCATCAACTTTAAAAACAAACAAACAAAAAAAACAAGAATCACCGAGTTGGAAAAAGAATCAGCCCTCTTAAAAATGACTTGTAATCACCTTCTCAATTGCACACAAAGCCATTTGTCTTTAAGCTTTGGTCATTTTTATCAGCTCAGCATAAAAAGAGCTTTTCCAAAGGCTTTATCAATGCCTAGAAGCATATTGAAGTTTATTATTAAGAAGTGGAAGGTATTCGGTAGAGAAAGACCCTCCCTGGATCAAGACGTGTCTCCAAACTGATGAAAGAGCTGGAGGAAACTGGTCTGAGACGCGACCGAGAGGCAGACAGCAACTCTGAAGCAGCTGCAGGACTTCATGACAAAGAGTGTTCATTGTGTGCATGAGACAACATCATCACAAATTCTCCACAAATCTGGCTTGTATGGGAGGGTTGTGAGAAAAAAAAAGCCTCAAGAAAGGTCACATGCAGACACGACTGAGCTTTGCCAAAACACACCTCGAAGATTCTCAGGGAGATGAGACTAAAACTGAATTATTTGTCCTTGACACCAAACAATATGTCTGGAGGAAATCCAATACAGCTCAGCATCCAAATAACAGCATTCCCACAGTGAAGCATGGAGGTGATGATACTCTGTTATGGATCTGCTGCCCTCTGCCAGAAAGTTGTCAATGGGAAGAGGGTCTACTTCCAACATGACAGTTTCTCCAAGCACACAGCAAAACTGAGCACAGAGTGGTTAAAGGAGACAATGTCGTTGCATGATCTAGTCAGAGCCCAGACTGAAACCCCACTGAAAATCTGTGGAATGACATGAAGACTGCAGTCCACGACTGTTTATTTATATATATATATATATATATATATATATATATATATATATATATATATATATATATATATATATATATATATATACACACACATATGAAATCATTGTTATCAATATGTTACGATATTGTTTATTGCCCAGCAGGACAAGTAATAATAATCATTATGGAATATCAATACATTAATAGAAATCTTTAGAAGTCAGTCTATTATTGGTCTGCAGTTCACAGCAACTGAGAGACACACAATCTAACAGTCTGTTCAACCAAAGCATATGCTTCATGTTATCATAACTAATGCAATATCTCTCTCTTATGATTTTCTCTCTCCCTTTTATCCATGTTCCTAATTGGCTGGTGGGAGTAGAAATATAGAAATGTGTTTGATGTTCTCCATATTTTTCTGTCCGTGGCTTGTGTCTCCCATCAGTAGAATGAAGTGGGCGTCCGCTTCCTCCTCCTCAGTGAATTTGACGAGATTTATTGAAACCATGGTCGTGTTCACGTTTGCGCCGATGGAATGCGACTGGTATGGCGCTGAACCTCCTGCAGACTGACAGGAAACGGCTGTGTGCTGTCGAAGTGTTTCACTGGTCGATGAGGATTGATGGCTTATGAGATTGGATTTGTCCTGTGGAGTTACTGTTAGTGTGCTCCTCCCCTTTCATTGTGTGTATATATATATATAATGGGGAAAAAAATTAAAATATAACACATTATTATTATTATTATTATTATTATTATTATTATTATTATTATTATTATTATTATTATTTACCAGATTACTTAAATATGTTGTTTTATTTGGAAAGAAGTACTCATTCTTAGCTTAGTGGGGTGATATTTTATTTTAAAAAGTTTTTTTTTTTTTTTACTTGTCCAGGCAAACAAACAAACAAATATATAAATAAAATAGTTATAGTTTATAGTAACACTGTATTGTGATAAATAAGCCACCAACCTTTTCTATACAAATTAAATGTTCCAATTTTTAATTCCAATTTCAATAACACAACTGAAACTGCTGGCTAACTAATATAAAGTTCAAACATTACTGAAGACAAGTCGGCAGACAGCAATAAAATAAGTCCAATAAACAAATTAAAAGCAATAGTGCAAATTAATAATATAAGAAATTTACAAATGATATAAACGGTCTTTACTGTATAACTGCATAAATTAAATATAGATGAATCCTTGTTAAAGGTACAAAAGTTATTCAGTAACTAATTTATTGCTGATTGTTAGTTCATTTAAGCTAATGCATTAAGTAAGATTAACTGAGTCATATTTAAAGTGTTAGCGTTCTCTCAGTCTTCAGGATTGTGTTTTTCAGTGTTGTGTTGTTCACAGGCCAGACTGCAGGAGACTTTGTGTGGTTTACACTGATGGCTATAGCAGACACACTCCAGTCATGATAAAAACACATGTTCATGTCTTACTGTCAGGTCTGTCGGTAACATCACTGTAAACTCAGGCTTGTTTCTACTGATTTCATAATGGTCAATGAGCCATTTATTCATAGCAGATGGAATGTAAAAAGACAAGCTTTTAATGTTGGTTTGACAAAGCCGTTTGAACAGGTTGAAGTCTAACATAGTTTGACTGGCTTGAGTTCCTGAGTTGTCTGAAAAGATTTGACATCTGTAGAGATGTGGACAAGGTGCTGAGATGTTCTTATTAGTTGCCAAGTGGTTCTGGGTGGTTCTAGGGTGTTATTCTGTGTTTGCACGAGTACTGAGTGCAAAAGTCTGGTTCTGGAAGTAAAAATCCCATTCATTTTCTCCACAGAAGAATAGATTTTTAGACAGATCCAGCGTAAGGTTGTTAATTTGTGGTATATGCTTTTGTTAAAGACTTGAAAGTTATTTTTCAAATCATGTTTAAAAATGGAATTCTTGGTTTAGAAAAATATGGGTCAAAGAGACTTTGTGACTTAGTGTGCATCAAATTAAATTATTACATAATAAAGCATGTTAAATGCAAGTAAAGTGTATACTTTAATGTTTCAAATATCCTTTGTGAACATAAAATGTAAAAGTAAAAACAAACAAAAAAAATGTTCCATCATCATTTAGTGTAATGCATATATTTAAGAATGAACATTTATTCTGACCTGTGCTTATTAAAAAAATATACAATAATATTTAAAATGTTTGAAACAGTCTTTTAACATAATCGAATGATTCTGATTCTAAATATGCCTGACAAGATGTTGTTATACGAGCTATTGTTATACTGAATGATACTTCATTTTTCGAGTTGAATTGGTTCATGGCTCTTTAACAATTACTTGTTTTATTAAAACCCTGTGGCAACAATGAATGTGGAATACACTTGTGTAACCAAGGCTGCAAAAAAAAGATACAAGATTGAAATGTAAACATGTATTAGTAAATGTTGAAATTAAAAACTTGATAGTGAATAATACTGCTACAGCCAAAAACTATCTAATATTTTTGCTGATAACCGATTCAGTAATCGGTTATCGGTGCCGATTAATTTGCAAAACCGATCAGTTAGTCGATCTTTAGCGTTGTAGATGGTTGATACAGTCTGAAGCTCTGTGCCGATTTAATTGGATGTAGCTTGAAAATCTTTTGACAAAACCTTCACCTAAGTTCTGCATGCTGGCTTTGTCAATACAACATAATGCTAATGTGATTTTAGAGTTCATGGTACAATTATGACTTTCTTATTTGCCATTTGCATTTGTCTGCATAACCTTTAATGCTTGTTCTGATGAGCAATCAGCCTTGCACTGTTTTGATATTTCACTCTTTAGTCCTCGCATACTAAGAATAAATGCTTGTCACGCTCCAAATAGTTCTTTTCAAGCATTTCGAAGGATCGGGCTGGTCTTATTCTGTGTGGTTTTGTCAGAAAGCCGTTTTGCTACGGCCAATAAGTTGGCTGGCGTTCTGATGATGATGGCCGCTCTCTTCCTCAGGCTGCTGCTCAGATCTTTGTCAAGCTGTGAGCTGTTATGATATGGCGATGTGTGACGCCGATGTCCGGTGCGGCCCGGTCTCTGATGTCTTTGAGCGAGATGCGTGTGTGGAAGTGTGCTGCGCTCTTTGAACGGTTCCCTCGTGCTTCACGGCTGTCAATAGCTCGCTGCTGGACGCTTTGACGCCGCCATTCGTATTCATGAGTCTAATTCAATCAAAGAGCTCCCAGAATAAAAGCCATCAGAAGCACTGTGACCGCCTTTTAGGGCAAGTTGGCAAATAAATATGGAGGCCAAAGAGATGTTTTCACTCAAAGAAAGAATAACAAACATGTTTATACCTGCATTATTTAGCTTATACAGAAGAAATCGCTAAATGTATGAAGCCATCTGTCCTTTAGTTTGAAATTCCTGCCTTGCTGTCCCTCATTAAAAAAGAAGTAGCCTTTGTCAAATTAAAAGAGTATTTATTACCGAAATAAATAATATACTTGAGTGTGAACTGAATGCAGTGTTTTCTGACAATAATTGCATTTTACCTGTAAATTAATGAAAATGCTTTATAGTTTACATTTATATTAAATGCAGTTAGCCTTTAAATTATTAGGACTTAAGTACATATTTATGCAATTTCATAATGATTTCTATTGTCTTTAAATATGGTTAAAGTACTGTGGAATGCACTGACAAGCATTTATAACAAACTAAAATATACTGTAATGTCATTCTTTTTTTAAACTTATATGTCAGGCATTTAAATATTTGTAATTGTACATTTGTATTAAACTTTAATATCATATATATATATATATATATATATATATATATATATATATATATATATATATATATATATATATATATATATATATATATGTTTTTATAAAAAATATAAATAAATAGTAATTTATTTATTTTTTAACAACAATAGTTCTCAATTTTTTTTCCAGAAATTCTGTATTGTCTTTTTTTTTCTTGATTGATTGATTTTTTTTTTTTTTTTTTTTTTTATCAAAGTTGTGATAATGAAATTAATGCATAAAACTTTAACAAAACTTCCTTTCATTTTGGGAAAACAAAGTTTTAATTAAAACATGGTTAAAAATTTGTGTAATATTTTGTGATTAAAAAAAAAGAAAAAACGAAAAGTCTGAATAAACAGCATTATAATTATAATTAATATATTATACATTTTTTGAAATACATTCCACTGTAAAATATTAACATTTCTGTCACAATTTCTTCAATTTAAACATAACTTTTATTTTGGGTGAGTTATAGTGAAGACCTTTTGAGTTTCTGTGTGCATCTGACAATAGTTTCCTCAGGACACTTCATATTTCAAGTCTTTTTACTTTAATGTTCACAGACACTAGTGCATATTGTGATTTGAGGCATTGCAAACCTCTACTTTTGTTTTTATTCATTCAAAATTCCATGACATTCCATTTATACAGTAAATTCCGTTTTTTAATGACTGGATTCATATTCCATCCATATTTGGAACAGCCTTTGCACCAATAGTGTTCCTTTAGACTCAGTCTATTCTGGCAGCTCACTAGGTTTTGGAGCAGATTCAATCTTCAATACACAGAGGGCCAGGTCTGTTTTCAAAGTCTATTGTGTGTCCAACACAGACGGTAGACAGGGTTATAAATATACGAGCGCTCAAGCTCAAGGTCTTTATTGGATGAGACCATGCGGCGTGTTGAGGTGTGTGCGCGCATGCGGTTGTCTGGAGGGAATGTGGAAGTTAAAAGCTAGTCAAACGTCCCCGACACAATCACAAATAGAGCTGGACAGCAAGCTGCAGGAGGTCTAGAGCACGGAGGCCTTTGTCACCTTCATAACGCGTGTGTGTGTGTGTGTGTGTGTGACGGTCTGACTCACGCCGGGAGCTCTCAGGCCCTGCTTCTGTCCACAGTGCACAGCGAGCCCCTGTTACTATAACCGGGTTTAACGTTTTCGTGTTCCCAGGGGAGCGAATTCATGCGGCTTCTGTGAGAGCGGATTTCAAGAGTCCGTCCCGATGATCATGTCAGTGTGGTTTTCCTGCTGTTATGAACTCGAGCAGTAAATCTCTGTTTGTCCCCGAGGGCTGGAGAGAATCGGACTCTGTGTGTATAAATGCGGGAACACTGTACAGTGTTATAATCAGACCGAGACTTTTTGTGCATTAGGATGGAGGTAAACATGGTAAAATATGCTGCATGGAGACACATTTATGTTTAGATATTACATTCAAATTCTGATCATTTTCAGGCCTGAATTTTACAAATGGCCGCTTTAAAATATTTTAAAATGGCTATATTCCTCAAAAAAGTGAAAAATAAAAAGATATCTATAATGTTACAAAATACTTCTATTTCAAAGAAATGCTGTTCTTTTGAACTTTCTATTCATCTGTGAATCCTGAATATTAAAATGTACCAGTTTCCACAAAAATATTGTGCAGCATGACTTTTTTAAACTTTGATAATAATCAGAAATGTTTCTTGAGCAGCAAATCAGTATTATCTTGATTTCTGAAGATCATGTGAAACTGAAGACTGGAGGAATGATGCTGGAAATTCAGCATTGATCACATTTTCACATATTTGAAATTCTAATAATATTCCACATTTTTACAGTTTCTTTAATACTTAGACATACTGTACTATGATACAGACTAAAAAAAAAACAATTACAGAACAACATGAGAAAGCTGCCTTGTGTGTGTGTGTGTGTGTGTGTGTGTGTGTGGATACTGCAGGCCCTGTTTAGACTCAGAGCTCAACTTTTGAGGAGGCCCTGTGTCGCGCTGCCAAGCATAGAAACCACAAAGAGAGTTTAATCCTTTCATACAAAGCCTCTCTCTTACCACAGCAACACACACACACACACACACACACACACAGACACACACGGGTCTTAAAGCATTACATTTTCATTCTGAGTAACCATGGCAACCTTAATGTCCAACTCCAAAGAGGGCTTTTTTTCTCCACCCGTCCGTCCGTCCGTCTGTCTGTCCCTCGCTCGTTCCTTCGACCGCGCTACATTCCTGCGCAACAGTGAGCAGCTCCGAGACTCTCTGCAGTTTTAAGGGCGATTTCTCATTTGCTTCGGCAAACTGAGCAGCTCCCTGCAGCCAATTCAGCTCGGATGCTGTCTCCACCATCACAGAACACAAGAGAGAGAGAGAGAGAGAGCATAAGGAGTTTGACTGCTTAGCATGACCAGGTTAGTCTCTGTTGGCAGATACCCAGAATGCATCCTTCTACTTCGACAGCCTTTTAAACATAGCCATATATATTGTGTACCTAATTAACCTCACAGTTAGATGTGATTAATCACAATTAATCATGTTAGGTGCATTATTAATTGAGAGCAATTAAAATGTTAAATGATTAATACACTTCTACAGTATATCTGTAACGTGTACTGATGAATACACATTTCTTCATTGCATATTCAAAAAGCATAAAGAAGTCCGGCTCACTAATTAAAAACAGAACTGCCCACATAGTGTGTGTGTGTGTGTGTGTGTGTGTGTGTGTTCAACAGGTAAGCAGATATATTTTTAAATAGATCCATCTGTGTAGCAAGGCAACACTGAACCTTTTATGACCTTTTTAGCACATTCAGCCATAAAATTCATATGCACATGAAAATCTAAACATTCGCCCTCAGGCTCTTGAATTGTGTTTCTCTGCCGACCTTGTTTATTGGCAAGAAGTGAGCAATTCCTGCTGATCTCCATGAATCATTTTTCAGGTAGGCCTTCTATATGAATGGATTTAAGGAATATATTGTTGTTTTTTGTTATGATTCAAAGGGCCGCGTTTACACACTGCTCTAATCGATTGGCGATGACATCATGCAGTCTGTTGACAAGCCTCGCCCTCTGAGCGAGTGATGTCATAATGGGTTTCCATGGCGACCGCAGGCCAATGAGAGCCAGGCGTTTTTGAGCGAGACACGGCAGCGCACAGGTGCTCCGTAAGGCTCGCCGCAAATGGAGGCTACAAATATCAATTTTAGTTGACATTTGGATGTGAAACGCTTATTTAGAGGTTATTGAAATTGTAAATATCAGTCAGAGCAAACTGCCGCTCTCCACAGCGCTGTAAAATCTCACTCCGTCGGAAAACGGACTGAAGACCAGCGGGCCATTAAAGTGAGCGCTGGAGGGACAGGAACATGTGTGTAGCTATACTAATGCATTACAGCAGAGCTAACACACACACACACACACACACTGGTCGCATTTGAAAACAATGTTAATGTTGACTGCATTTATGATGTTTTAATAGAAAAAGTGTATATGGGGCTTTGGTGATAATTGAGAAAGTGATTGTAAATTTGTTGTTGTTGTTTTCATTTACAAATATTGTTAATATACAGTTCTGAAACAATCTTACCACACATCTTGCCATACTAATTGATAAATGAGATCTAAGTAACTGTGCTGAGACACAGAGCAGGTCTCTGTGTGTTTTGGATCATAATTGTTGGTTATCCTCCAGAGATGTTGCATGTAAGCACTTTTCCCTCGCTGTCGCAGTAATAACATCAGCGCAGCACAAACCTCAGGGTTTGGTCTCATTGCACTCCGCTCGAAAATATCAGTTTTAGTGGCAGTGGGAAAATTGCTTCAGTGTAATTGAATTTGATGGCGGTTTATTTCTCGGCCATCTCGCTCGCACTCTATATTTTAAGCGATCCTGTCAGGTGCTGTACGTCTGCTAAACGGGTCCCTGGTGGCTCTCAGAGGCGGTGTATTTCATTGCCTTCGTCTGCAGACTGCTGCTAAACCTGCTGAGCTTCAGCGTGTCGTAGGAGCTGATCGTGACCTCTGACACATGATGCTCTTAAACCAGTGCTGAAGACACAATACATACGAGTTCAATGAAAAGCTGGCGTATTATTGAATGGATATGGCACATCATCTGCTAAAAACAGGTAATGATAAATGTTTCAGACCGACCGTATGCATCTGTATTGTGCAATAGTCTTAGGCCACTACTATTTTCTCCAACAAAAAATGGCTTTAAGTCAGTTATTTCTATGTTTTGCTGTAGTGTGTCAGTAGTAAATATCAGTTTTCGTTTCAAAACATTATTTTTGAAACGTAGAAATTGCTCACCTGGCCTAAGGGCCCTATTTTAACGATCTGAACGCAAAGTGTAAAGCACACGGTAAATCCACTTTTGGTATTTTAACGACGGAAAAACGGTTGGTGCGCCCGCGCGCATTGTCTAAATGGGTTGTCCCTATTCTCTTAATGAGTAATGGGTGTTTTTTTGGGCGTAACCTGCAATAAACCAATCAGAGTCTCATCTTTCATTCCCTTTATATATAGTCTAATTCTGATACATGCAAAAGGCCATCCATTATGACATGTAGGCATTTATATATATATATATATATATATATATATATATATATATATATATATATATATATATATATATATTTATTTTTTTATTTATTTTTTTTCAGCTCCTTAAAATAGCAATGCTCCAGCAATGTGCCTGAACACATCTCTTTTTTAGACCAGCACACCCATGGGTGCACAAATGGGTGCAGAAGCATTTGCTAATTAAACGATGTGGCGCTGGATGGAAAAATTCTGTATGCATGGATATATATATATATATATATATATGCTAAAAGCACGGATATTTTTAGATAGAATTAATAAAAAATGCAAGCAAATAAATAACTGAAAAAATATGCAAATGAAATATACTACAAAATTTATGTATGTTATTAAAAGCATTGTTAAATGATCAAAGGTCGTAGGATTTATAATATTATGATACACATTAACATGTAATATATTTAATGACATTAAATATGATTATAATTAAGAAAAAAAAAAATCTGCTATATTTACCTTAGGCTCATTTGTCACAATGAAAATGGACGGTCAAGCCGAACAATTTGCATATTATGGGATGCAGTATTGTATTTTAACCAAATAACATCAACACTGAATTAAATGGAGTTGTCTTTTTAGAGCTGCTTTAAGACTGACATTGTTTTATAATTTAATAATTTTGCATCATTAAATCAGTAATTTTCTTGTTTATTAATGTGAGTCTGTGAGTAATGTGAGACTTTTATGAACTGCATGTTTACACACATTTAGCAGATTATTCAGAAAATGCACAATATATAAATACTGCCTGCATGCATACTTTAAAAATGCACACTGTATAGTGCAGAAATAATATGAGAAGTGTGTTCGTTTGCTGTTCTGAGAGCAGCCAGTGCTTTTTAAAGACTGCGAGTGACACAAATCAGAAATCATGACTGACAGGTCATTATCAGCTTGATGGTGGCGTTCGTGTGTGTGTGTGTGTGTGTGTGTGTGTGAGAGTCTCTTGTGGAGAAATTCACAGAAATCTCCGTCTCAGCCTCTGAGAATTTGCTTTCTCGTGTCTGTTGCCCCCTCTCCTTTAATTGGACTTGGTTTGACAAGCACATATGGTAATTTACGCCACTGTGACTTTGTGATTCAAGCCGCTTAATAAGGTTTCATTCTGTGCATGTTTTCAGCCGTATGCATGTATATGTCTCTCTCTATGTGTGTGTGTGTGTGTGCTAGCAGCATTGGTGGGAGTTTGACGTTTCATTGGCCGTCCTTTGTAATCGTCCAGCTTTGGCCTATTTTAGAGTTTCTGACTCAAATAATTTTAATCTCTCTCTCTTTTTTTTTAACAAATCCAATCCAAACCATTTTCTGAGACCATTTGTCAGATTACAACCAGTATTTTCGGAAATGTCTGATCTGTCAATTTAAATATTTGCATCACATCCTACACAATGGCACTCAAAATACAGTATGTGTTGTAGTACACTTGTTTGTAACTCTGTGACATTTGCTCTTTGCTAATTGATAATAGTTAATGAGTGAGTGGTTTGGACATTAAACATGTGAGCGATACTTTTGTTTGGGGAACTAGGCTGAATTTTATTTACTTACTTTGATAAGTAACACTTTACTTAAAGCCTTTATAAATAATACCTTGTAGTTTTAATGCATTAATTGTTCCTTAATTATGCACCTTATAATGCATTGTATGATTTTAAGAATAATTATAACCACATTTATAATACATTATTATACTTATCTATTTATTGTTACACCTTTAGAATATATCATGTATTAAAACAAATGAAAAACAAATAGCTTGTTCTATATTTGTCCATCTGTGTGTGTGTCTCTCAATAGACGTGCATGTTTATCATCCAGACCCTCAGGACTGGACCTGAGCCACACCGAGAATGAATTAAAGGACCCCTAAAGCCCACAAGGTTCATTTTGCCAAGTGCCCAGAGAGAGAAAACACACACACACACACACACACACACGCTGCCTCATAACACGGTGCAGAGCTTCAAGGCTGGTGAATCTCTGCTCTGTTCAATGCAGAACACAAACAAACGCCCTCAAAATGTTTTGATGTGTGGAAATAATATCTGAGAACAAATATGTGACACAAAATATTTGTAGGGAAACGACCTTGTAATGTTTTCATTTAATGCAACACTATGTCTGTGAATTTGTGTGTGCGTGTGTGTGTGTGTGTGTGTAGGTGTGTGTTTGCACAACAGAGGCTTGCTTTATTATTTGTGGAACACATCGCAGCATGAGTCTAGTCTACCGTAGCCAGAGATGCATTAGACACTAAGGTGCACATATATGTATATGTAGACGTGTGTGTGTGTGTGTGTGTGTTTGGCTGTGGTTCGGAAGTGTTTGGCAGTCAGACGGTTGGAAGGCAGGAGACGGCGATCAGTCACTCAGCAGGGAAATATAATGAATAGAGGTAGATGAAGACACACACTAACCCTATAGGGTGTATTGTGTAGGAGTGAGATTTACAGTAAATGTTATAAATGTTATGGGTGAGGGTTATTGTGTTGGGATAAGGTTTATCATGTAGGTTTAGAGTTTACGCTCATTTGGAGTGAAGGTGGAGGCATTAGTGTGTTAGGAAACCCTAGCTAAAGAGAAAGACACTTAATTGTACTGAATGTGCACTTGTATTTCACTTCAAATCATAAAAGCATTTAAAGTTTTGTATTATCTGTACTTGCAGATAATATAATATTAATGAATTAAACAACCACTTAAGTCAATTAAAGATAACATCTATTTCCTTTAACATTTATTTCTTGAATCTGAAAATGTTTTGTTGCTGTTTGTCTTTTCTTTTTTCCTTTGTGTTTAACTAAACTTTAAAACCATAAATAAAATAATAAAACAGAGAGACACTTTCATGTCTGTTTCTGAACACACTTAAGTACTTTTTTTAAAGCTCACTTTGTGATGTCAAATTAAAAATGTCACTTCAACCTATTTTTTGTGTATGTGTGTGTGTGTGTGTGTTTCATACTTAAAATCTTAATATTAAATCTTAATTAAATCAAATATAAATTTGTAGACAAATTTTAAGTTTACTTAAAGAGATAGTTTACAATAATCTTGTTGTGATCTGATGTGTTTACTGACTTACAGTACTTAAGCATCAGATACCGATCGGTCTTTATAGTTCTTTTGCACTTTAATCTGTGTAATTTTTTTTTTTTTTTTACGTTATATATTTTTCTGTATTGCTTTATTGTATTTACATTTTCCGTTATTTTTTGTTATAAGAAAAAAGTTATTTAACCTGTTATACTGTATTATGAACTAAATTTCAATACCGTGATAATACCGTATACCGTGATAAAAACATGAGCAATTAATCGCAACATGAAAATCTGATATCGGCATATATCTAATTGCAATTAACATTCACTTAAGTGTCTAAAAGCATTAAGTGATATTATTTTAAAGTATTACTTTTACTCTTTTAAATTAGCTTTTTTAAAGTGTGCTTTTTTCACAAAGATAAGGCTTAGGTTTATGGGCTGCTATATACTGTATTTGTGATATGTACAAAAGTTAAGTGATAAAAAATGAACATTTGCAAATTTTTTTTTTTTTTTATGTTATATATTTTTCTGTATTGCTTTATTGTATTTACATTTTCTGTTATTTTTTGTTATAAGAAAAAAGTTATTTAACATGTTATACTGTATTATGAACTAAATTTCAATACCGTGATAATACCGTATACCGTGATAAAAACATGAGCAATTAATCGCAACATGAAAATCTGATACCGGCATATATCTAATTGCAATTAACATTCACTCAAGTGTCTAAAAGCATTAAGTGATATTGTTTAAAGTATTACTTTTACTCTTTTAAATTAGCTTTTTTAAAGTGTGCTTTTTTCACAGATGTAAGGCTTAGGTTTATGGGCTGCTATATACTGTATTTGTGATATGTACAAAAGTTAAGTGAAAAAAAATATGAACATTTGCAAATAAATTTAGAAGACATATGTTTTTTGTTTTTTCTCGTTAGGAATAAGATACAGAGGTATTGTGTAGATTTAGGGTTTAGGCTTATAGGTTTAGACATTTGGGTTCAAGTAGTGTGCTATTTGGTTCTTTTGCTTTGTGATAAATTCATTCGCAAATATCAATATCAAGTCAAGTCACCTTTATTTATACAGTGTTTTATACAATACAGAGTGTGACAAAACAGCTTAACAGGGTTAAACAGGACAATAGTATGTCATTGATGCAAGAGGACAATAACAATTAGTCAGTTTATCAGTTCAGTGATAATTCAGAGACGTCATCTTCCAGATCAGTTCTCATCAAACAGTGTCTGTGGGATCAAGTCGACAACACTTATTTGATTCTCTAAGTCTCAGTGCAAACTGAAATTATAATGCTGTTGTAGCACACACACACACTCACACTTGTAATGTGTCTGTCCTGTCTGTCCTCTGTGCCAAATTGAAAAATTACAAGTGATGGATTTCCACTCCGACATGAACAAACAGCTCTTAATGTCAACAAATCCAGGCGGCTGACATATCAGCACTCATATTTTTCTAAACATTATCAAGTGTGTGTGGTTATAGCCGGCGGACGCGTCCGTCTGGCCCTTATTTAAATGTCAGCCGCTTGACTTCAGCGCCTGCTTTCTGAATGTCCATCAGTGAGCGGCTTGTTTGTGTGAGCCTGCCGAGAGAAATACAAAGAGAAGCAGTTTAGTAGTAGTATACTTTATTGTCCTCAAGAGGAAAATTGTTATGGACTACATGTTTATTGTGATTACAATTAATATAAACAAAGAAAAACACATTTATTCAATCAATTCAGAGAACTGAGAACATGCAACTGTACTTTATACAAAGCATGTTGCAGTGTTTGTTTATTTATTTCTTAGTTGGTTAGTTTTTTCGGCATAATTATTACAGCAGAGATCATTGGGTCATTATCTTTATCTTATTTTTGATGTGAAGAATATTTTGCTAAATAAATAAACTATTTTTTTGTTTTGTTTATATTATATTATTTATAATAACGATGATGATGATGATAATTATATATATATATATATATATATATATATATATATATATATATATATATATATATTAGGGGTGTACTGGTACATGTATTTGTACCGGACCGTTTCGGTACATGGCTTTCGGTACAGTGCACGTGTGTACCTAATGACCAAATGCAATATTTTGTGCGGAACATACTTGGAAAATATATATTAAATTAAATATATATATATATATATATATATATATATATATATATATATATATATATATATATATATATATATATATATATATATATGAGCAGGCCTACAAGCTGGGATTGGTAATGCTGCAATGTAATCATAGTTATTTATTTATATTTTTCATTATATTTTGTTATGTGATATTGGTTTGGGATAGAGTATTTTATTTAGTGGAGAAATTTGCAGCAATATTTTATTTCTTATTCATTTATATATATATATATATATATATATATATATATATATATATATATATATATATATATATATATATATATATAATTTTTTTATTAAAAAGTGTTTAAAAAAAGTGTAAAAAAATTGTTAAAAAGTTTAAAGTAATAAACAACCTGCAGTTTAATGTTTTGCATTTCTTTCCCTTACTTAACCGAAAATGAACCGAACCGTGATTTTTGCGTACCGTTACATCCCTAATATATATATATATATGTGTGTATGTATTAAAACCTAGACTAAATCTAAAAAGAAAACTGAAAATATTAATTATATATGTAACAACACTGCATCATTTAATCAACAACACCACTCATATAATCGTTCATATAATTTCTATTTAAAGCAATATATTTAGAATCCTAATAAAGTTTCTAATAAAAGTCCTAATTTCTAGCTGACTGGTATGTAACTCAAGTTTGTTGAATCGAATCGAACACTTTTACTCTCATTCGGGTTTATTTTGGACCCTGTGCTGGTGATTCTGAAGGTGAATCAGATATCCGCTCATAGTGATTCTGTCGATGAGTGAAGACATCAGCACACACAGCTAAAGCAGAACATAACTATTGCCTTCTCAAATCCACAGTGATTTATTGACTGACGTCTCTTGAAAACCAGCCCTGTTTTCAGGAGCGGATAGTGGTTCGCTGCAGGTAACGAGTTGACGGTGGTTTGATAATTAGGATGTTTGCCGACACATGACTGTGGCTTTAATCAATAGCTCGGCATTCTGCCATTGATTTCTGTCATTCTCATTTCCTCACGCAGCACGTTTTTGTCCTGAAGATGTTTGCGTTTGAGTTTCAGAGCATCGGTTTGGAAAATATCCCATCGGCTGCAGTCAAACGCACTTGTCCGTGTGGATTCGGAGGCCTGGGATCCGGGATTTGCAGTGTAATCCTCATTGTGCTGCATAATTTACTCTAATCTAAAACAAATCCCCTCCATCCCGTGCTGAAACCTGATTAAATTCAGCGCTCGACCTCACTTGACCCGCGCAAACAGGTAGCGTTTGTTTGTCGGACATTCATGTTGGCAGATTCTCTGAGGACGGATGAATTCTGAGCAGATTTGTTCCAATCCTCTTAAACTCTGAAGAATAATTGAGAAATGTTGAGTTCAGTGTTGGGATGTGTATTTTTATTTGTTTTTATGGGACAGTCCTGCATCGTAACTGGCTGGCTGGACTCACTGGTTATTATGGGATGGAGAAGCTTTTAATGCGATGTCACGACAACATAACAACCAATCAGAATACTTGATATGTGAACTCACTTGAATATCATAAATAATTTGAAGCTTTCCAGTTTTACATACTCTATATTTTTTTATATATACATATTATATGTGATGCTAGATAATTATTTATATATTATTTTGATTACTTTTTTATATTAGTTGCATTAATTATATTCATTGTATATTGTATATTGTATATTGTATATTTTATATATATATATATATATATATATATATATATATATATATTTGTAATTATTGTTTTTAAAAGGGACAATACACATTAATTAACATGAGTAAACAAGTCTTATGTAGTAAATGTGCCAGATTTATCCATTCAGGCTAATTTTCATCTGCAGTCCCTGGCAGGTTGATGGTACGAACCATAATCCACAAGTTCACAAACAACAAACACAGATTCAGAAAAAGGAGCAAGAGATGTAATATAGTATTTCTTAATTCTATGGGTATAGTATTCCAAGTATGTACTGCTCTATAAGAAAATACTGATGGCCCAAAAGCACTTCTATGTGGTATTATACAGTCCCTCTAGTAGTGGCTCTAGTAAAATAATTAGAATTTGTCCTGATAAATTTATTAAGTGGAAGTGGAGCCAAACCATGCAAAATTTTTAACACAAGTAAAATATCTGCAAATTTAATCATATTTTCCCAACTGAAAAACCCAGATTAAGTTAAAATTTGACAATGATGATATGAGTTAGACCTTTTATCCAATATATTCAAAGCCTGCTTATTGAGTCTTTCTATCGATTGCAAAATAGTCCCACCTGTCTGTGTCCAACTGGTGAGACTGTAATTCATATGTAAAAAAAAAATAATAATAGCATTAATGTATAACTTTGAGGACTCAGTGGTTCAATTATTCCTAATATGTCTAAAATTTGCCAAATTACATTTTATTCCCAACTTTTTAACTTGTATTTTAAATGTAAATTGTGAATCAAGTATAATACCTAGATATTTATACTCTTGAACTACTGATAACCTTTTACCTGCAACTGTGACAACTGGATCTAAATCTTTATTTGCAGACATTAAAAAAAAAACAAACAAAAAAACATACATACAGTTTTGTTAACATTAAAATGTATCCACGAGTTTTCTTTAACCGATTTGTAATCTTAACCATTTCTGCTGATAATTCATCTGCCGCTTGTTTTTCAGTTCCAGCATTCAAGTATATAATTGTTAATATACAATTTGAATAACAGAGGACCTAATATTGATCCTTGAGGTACACCAACTGAATTAGCTGAATTCACTAACTGAATTATTTAATTTTATATTATTTTTATTTATTATTATTTATTTTTTTTATAGGTGAAAAATTATATATTCACATATATATATATACTTTTTTATTATTTTGCATATTTTACATTTATAAAAAAAAAATATTTCAATTTATTTTAAAAAAAAACATATATATATATTAAATGTTAAATTGCAAAGAGCTTTCTTGTCAGGCTCTGGATTGGTTTATTTATAATCAGCTTTATTCAGTGTGTTGGGATTCTTTATTTAGACAGCAAAGTAAAGGTGTGTGTGGATAATGAAATGGCAGTAAATACGTTCAGGCTGATTGTGCACATGGGTGCTTTTGTCCTCTAAATATTAGTCACAGTTTCACAGACACACGGATACACTTCGCACAGAAACACACACACACACACACACACACACACACCCACCCCAGCACTCAGAAAGCATTCGTTCCCTCTCATTAGCCACATGCTAACGGTTCAATCATCCGCGAGTGTCTCAGGTGCTGGGTGTTCATCACACGCTGATCTCCTGACATTACTCTGACATTGAGCCTCATGGAAGATTTCATCTTTAAACGATCGCTATGATTCTTTAAAACTCAATTTTAATCTGTAATGTGGCGTGTTTCCTAGAGAAACTGAATATTCAGCAGGAAATAATGTGAGGCGGATCATGATTGATCATTTATGATACGACTGGGTGATATGATGGTATAAAACACGACCGTAGAAAAGTGTCATACGGTACAAAATCTGCTGCACTGTTAATGCGCAATATAATTTTGTGCTTTCACTTTTGGGCCACAACCCACACAACATCGACAAGAAACATGTTATAAGTGGAACCAGTTTCAAACAAACATTTATGACTGCAAGCATTTACAATCAGCTAAAATGTACTTTAATGTAATTTCTATTGAAACTTGTATCTCATGTATTTGAATATATTTGTAGTTACACGTTAGTAATGATGCATTCAAATAAGTACATTTAAAATGTATTCACTTTAAATGTAATATTGAATAGCCCAATGCAGTTAAAATTATAATCAAATACTTTACGCGCACTTTAGTTTGGTTAGACAACACATCAGAAGTGTATTAGATTATACATATACATATTAAGAAGTAAATACGGTCCATTTTGACTTAATGTCAATTAAAGTGTGATTAAAATGTATTTAAGAAAAAAAAAATGTCTGGTAAGAAAATTACTAAAATAAATAAATAAATAATTCTGCAACATCCTTCATATCAAAACAGCGCATTCGACTTTTCTTAGAGTTTCAATTTTGAAAAAAAAAATATATATATATATATATATAAATATTTGTGTCACTTCCTGTAAAACTGCTTGTTGAGGATTTAAGCATATTACTATGTTCTTGATGGTTAATGGTTACCGTGTATGGTTATGGAAAGTTATTTACTGGCCCAAAAGTGAACCAAGAATTGAACATGGTTCAGCCCCTCCAAAGTCAGATCTTTGTTTTGTTTTATTGTCCAAAAATCACAAATACAATGCATGTTTTGAGCTCAAACTGTGTAACACTAAAGGTTATAAATGCCAGCGAACCTCTAAACCTGAGTATGAGCAATCGTATTACACAGCTAATGATCTCTATCCTATCTGTCTGTGTTTTCAGGTGTAATAACAGGACGCAGTGTGCCGTCGTGGCCGGACCGGATGCGTTTCCCGACCCTTGTCCAGGGACATACAAATACCTGGAAGTGCAGTATGAGTGCGTCCCATACAGTACGTATCAACACATCTGTCTATGATCGGTCACCATAAACACACCCCAACATCTTTCTCTTTCAGCTCAGTGTGAACGACTGCCGGAGAACTGATTTATTCTTCTTTTTCCTGCAGTTAAAACAAAGTCTCTCCTTCATTTGAACTCATCAGTTCCTATCTGCCGTGTGTGTGTGTGTGTGTGTGTGTGTGTGTGTGTGTTTGAGAGAGAGAGTAAGTTTGCATGATGACTTTGGTTACTGTGAGCCCTGTGATGAACTACGTAAGCGCTGCACTTTGTCAAAATGAGTAAGTTGCCAGATAGCTAATGATAGCGTTTGGCCGTGATAGATCGGCTCTTCTGTATCTTTAGTTATGAGAGCGCAGCGTCACATCCATCTTCCTGCAGGAATACCTGCGCTGTTTACTCTGTTGGCTTTTCCTTACGCCAGTGCTTGTCTTTACTGATAAATTAACACCATGCAAGCATCGCTGTTCAGTGAATTGAGTTTAATTGCTGCAGAGGAAACAATGACTTTTTCTCACTTCCTGAAACTACACTAAAAAGTGTAGGGTCAGTAAGATTTGTTTTTTGAAAGGTATTAATGTTTTATCAAGAAAGGACGCATTAAACTGATCAAAAGTGACATTAAATACATTTAGAATGTGACAAGATTTCTCAAAAAAAAAAAATAATAATAATAAATTCCGCTGCACTTTTGAACTTTCTATTCATCTGTGAATCCTGAAAGATAAAATGTGTCAGGGTTTCCACAAAAATATTGGGAAGCACAACTGTTTTCAACATTGATAAAAATCACAAATGTTCCTTGAGCAGTAAATCATCATATTAGAATGATTTCAGAAGATCATGTGACATTGAAGACTGGAGTAAGGATGCTGAAAATACAACTTTGATCACAGAAAAAAATTACAAAAAAAAAACAGTTATTTTAAAATGTAATTATTTTTCATTATTTTAATGTACTGTTTACTGTGTGTGTGTGTGTATATATATATATATATATATATATATATATATATATATATATTTATTTATTTATATATATATATATATATATATATATATATATATATATATATATATATATATATATATATATATATATATATATATATATAATTATTTTTTATTTTTACTTTATTTTTTTCTGGTCAAACCAATGTAGCCTTGGCGGGTAAAAGATTGAGACTTAAGATTGAGCAAGTTATTCACTCATTTATGAAATATTATTTGATATAAAACATTATCTGGGAATCAAACCAATGACTTTGGCATTGTATATGGTCTACTTTTTGAGCTGCAGAAACATCAGTTACAGTATATATAATGACAGCTATTTGTAACCCAACCAAAAATGTACAATAATAAAAATTAAATAAATTAATTTAATTAACTTGTTAAATAAATAAATAATCTTAAAGCTGCAGTAGGTAACTTTTATAAAAACATATTTTTTACATATTTGTTAAACCTGTCATTATGTCCTGACAGTAGAATATGAGACAGATAATCTGTGAATAAATCAAGCTCCTCTGGCTCCTCACAGTGTCCTATTGCCATTTGCAGTTACAGACCGCTCCCGGTAAGAAACAACCAATCAGAGCTGCGGTCCGTAACCTTGTTTGTGTTCAAAATGTAGAAAAATGAACATAAAAAGCGAGTACACCATGAATCCATTTTCCAAACCGTGTTTTTGGCTTGTCCTGAATCACTAGGGTGCACCTATAATAAGTGTTTATATTCGGACTATTTTAGATTGCTTCGGGGGTACCGCGGCGGAGTAACCCAGTACCTTTGTGATTCTTCATAGACATAAACAGAGAGAAGTAGTTCCGGCTACGATGTTCTTCCGCAAGACGCAAGCAGTTCTGTTTATTAACCGCTAGAGCGTCAAAAGTTCCCTACCGCAGCTTTAAATAATCTTTTCTTTCCTTTTTTATTTTCTTCTGGTAAATACACCTTTTTTTATAAAAATAAATAAATTATTAAAAATAAATAAATAAAACTTGTGTCATATACAACCTAATACTGTACATATGTGACCGTAACACCATAAATGAAATTCTTTTCATCTCATAAAACTATCAGGACTTCAGAAGGCATAGATTATAGCTCGACTTTGATAGTAGTTTTGTCCTGAGTTTGATAGATGCCTAGATTCTGAACTGTTGCATGAAAACATCTGCTGGAAGATTCACAAGTCTTTATGGAATGACGTGCTGTAATTCAGAATGACAGAATGTTTACTTTTTGGTTAGTGATTTTATGAATATTAAAGTCTAAATTAACAGAACACAACGTCGTCTGATGGCTTGAGTCCTCACAGTCTCACGTGTGTAATTAAATCAGTGTTATCCAGAGGACGTTTGAGAGAGTGTTTATTTGTCACTGTCACATGTGTTTATGCAGGAGAGATGCATCACCTGTTTATAATAATATTATCAGTGACAAATTCACCTCAGCGCATATTAAATCTGTCATTCTGCGGTCAGTCGCATGAAAGGAGAGCAAAGAGTGTGGAAGACCATCTTAATAAAGAATGGACCACATAGTGAAGAAGAAAAAAAAAACATGAGACTAATGAACTCATTAATGGAGAGGGGAAAGAGGGCGGAGCTTGCAAACTTGCAGCAGGATTACCTGGAAATACTCTAACGATATCCAAGGCTGCATTTCTTTGATTAAAAAAATGGTAGGATCAGTTAATTTTTTTTACAATTTAAAATAACTGTCTTCTATGTAAATATGATTTCAAATGTAATGTATTCCTGGAATACGAAGCTGAATTTTCAGCAGTCTTCAGTGTGACACGAGATAATGGGAGTGGGCGGACCTCCTGAAATATAGTGGGCGGGTCTTCAGAGGCCATGTGGGGGAAATGAGGGCGGGGTTTGCTGGGCTAATTTAAATATATAGTGAACTTCTGGTCTTGGCTTGATCAAAGTTTCACTCATCAAAGAAAGTCTAGAAGAGAAATGCTTAAGTCAGAAAGGAATGTTTGCTGGCCAGACTGTATGTGAGATCCCGAGTGAAATCCTTCAGTGTTTTGCTGTGGAGGACGGTGGTGGTGGCTACCGTGTGTTTGACGTGTGTTAGTATTCACAGAGAAAGACCACCGGTGAGTTTCTGACTGACAGCCAGCGTCTCTCTCTTTACACAGTGAAGGTGATTTTGTGTTCAGGCTGACCCTGAGTGATGGACACTGCTGTCGATGTCTGGAGCTCAGGGTGGCATTATTATGTAGTTCAGCTTTGACCTTGAATTCTTCTGTGGAGTCATTGAAACACACACACACACACACACACACACACACAAACCATCATCTTACTGTCTTTCAGATAATCAGTACTAGGGGTTGAAAACGAAAAAAAAAATTCAATCGTTTCACTCCGAGCAGAATCGATATTTTAACGTTTCTTTTCCTCTGATATTATTACTGTTCCGAAACCAGTTCGGGTGGAAGAAATACTGGTTAATAACGTTATTTTTTTTTAAAAATTTTCTCCGCCTATAATTTGCCTAATAATAATATAGTACAGTGTTTTCTTTACTCAAAAAGAAAAGGAAAAAGAGAGATCTGGTAAGCTTAGCCAATAACCCGCTGAGTTAAGTCACAGCCAACTTCTATTTTGGCCAAATGTATACAGGCTACCAAACAAACAAACAAACAAACAAATCTGTCAAAACTTTAAATACATTAAAGTATTTTTCAGATATTTAATAAAGTTTGCTGCATTGTAAAAACAACAACAACAACAACAAAAAACAATACTTGTATAAGATTGCGTTTTGAGAGTAAAAAAAAACATAAGTCGCGTCTCACTCCGCATTTTGTTAGCCCTATTACTTTCTGAAATAATGAAGGGTAAAATGCCTTTAAGCTGACGCAAAGTGATAACAAACATTCTAAAAACAGTTATTAATTTCTCTCCAAAACAAATACTCTAAAGTCTAGGCTACAAAAACGTCAATCCAAAAACAAATTAATTTAAGGTGAAGCTGATGCATACCTCTCTCATTCGTCAAACTCATGTTTCCATATTGCCGATGTATCTGTCAAGCTTTTACAAAATAATTAAAACTGCTTTGCTTTTGCAAAGTAAAGAAACCAAGGGTCACTCTCTGCTGTTTCGTTTTCCTTTCCGAAAACTTTGGAACATGTCACAATGAACTGTAATTTAGCAAATTTTTTCTTTAGTTTCGTTAATCTGTCAATATGATTTAAGTGAAATATATGTAGTGTATATGCCTATGTTCCTCTTTACGTAATTTTAGGGGTTAGTTTTTCTGTTTTCTCCATTCACAGAAGCGCGGCAGGTGTGTGTGATCTGTTGAATTCCTCTCACACTATCCTCAGATAAACTCATTGTGACTTGCCCATGATGAGTTCACAGCTGAGCGGACATTTCACTCGCTGGCTTCAGCGTCACATTTGCATATGTACTACTGGAGTTCGTGATTGGGTTTCGTGCAAATTTCAAATATTTAATGGAACAATAAAATAACATTATTAACCGGTTAATGGCCATTTCAAATTTTCGATTATGTTCGGAACTATACAGTTTGATTTCGTTTATGTTTCTGTTCATGACAAAATTTTGTTTGTTTCTGGTTTTCATTCCTTTATCCGGTTCAGAGCCCTCATCAGTACATACGGTCCTCTGTTGTTTCTGCTTAAATTAACTATTTAAGATTATACAACTTAAGTACTTGTAATCAGATTATATTGCATTTGACCCATTTACACAGAATATAGCTTTTCAGTTTTTCAGTTTCTTTGGTGTCACTAAAATCTGAAAACAGAAGTTGCTCCTCCAGTTCCCAATAACGCCGTTTCAGCAGGAGCGAGCAGAGGTGGTCAATCCCAGCATGCATTGTGCTAGTTTTGTCTTTCGTCTGATAGTTGATAGTTTTGCCAGGTTTTTTTGCACCTGCGTCTTTCTCCGGCAATAATCAATCTTGCGTGCATAAGATGTTCTCGCTCAGTGCTGTTCACCAGATGATTCACCATCATCTGCTTTAACAAACAGCACCTGTGCTCAATCTGCGAGTGCATGCTCGTTTACCTGTTGCAGGGTTATCAGGACGACCTGCGGTTTGAACAACACTGACTTGTTGCCATGGGCTACTACTGATGCCCAATCAGAGCATGAGATTCAGACTTATTATAGTTAACTGAAAAAAATGAAATAATAAATAAATAAATAAATAAATATACATATATATATATATATATATATATATATATATATATATATATATATATATATATATATATATATATATATATATATATATATGATTGGAGCAACAGAATCCAGTGGTTTGGTCGACCATCCACTCTCATGCAGCTGCTGCTGTTCAACCAGTCAGTGCCTGTTAATTATCCTGATGCTGAACGACCAGTTAATTGGTCTTGGCAGTATCTGGACGCCATCAGGTGTTTATCATACACAGGTGATTACAGGTATCAGAGCAGCTTTGAATCCGATTAAAACCAGAGCCAATACATCGGCGTGTTCCTGGCTGTGTTCATCGGCCCTCCTGCGACCCGCCGAGAGGTTCAGGGGAGATTTGGAGAGATCAGAGCATCCAAATAATCGTCCGCTGGGCTTTCGCCCCAAAAATCACAGAATATAATGAATGTGGACAGCTCTGAAGCCCAATGTCGCCGCTGTGCTGGAAAACAGATTGCGCCCACAAGCAGCTCATGGAAATCATCTCAATCTCCTTTCCAAACGGCTTGGCTCTTCTCGAAGCTTTTCGATCCAACTGTCCACAGAGGACTCCGAAAATATCAGTATCAGATTACAGATATACAGAGACCGAAACCCTGTGGGTTTATTAATTTAGGTTGTTTTGGGGTCAGTAATTAAATCATCGAGGGCATAATGAGTCCCATGTTTCATCTGCTTGTCTGATTTCTCACTCTGAAGAGGAAATGTGTCCAGAAAAGCAGCAGAGACAGTGTTCAGATGCAAATAACTAGCTTCAAAACTACAATTGAGCAATTTGGTGTTTGTGATTCTATTACTCACTCACTGCTACTGTGTGACCCATCTCATGTTGTTTCCACCAGCGCACCGCATCTTTTCCATCACCTTAACTGATGATTGTCTTAAACATGAAATGAAGGAGAAGCCTAAAACAGGCCTGATATTTGATGTGAAAATTGGCCTGAAGCCCGGGCCTATAGGGATGTAAATAAAAACATCACAATAATCCACAGCACTCCAGTCCATCAGTGAAGCCCCTTTCACACTGCCATTCCGGCAAATACAGGGGTAAAGTGTTCCTGTAATTGTTCCCTGGTCGCTAGATTTGGCACTTTCACACTGCCAGTGATGACCCGGTATATGTGCGTGCTTTCACACACAACCCTTGAAGATCCCGTAACGACACGTGACATCAGCGCGTGACGTGTAATGTACGAGTCGACAACGCTTGGCACGTTATACTTTAACTGAAGCAAGCAAACGATCTCGGCGTCAGCGCGGAAAGTGAGGAACTAACTGATCTCTGCTTCATTACAGTTTGCACATGTGTTTTAGTCGCGAATGTTGATCTTCCTTCAAAACAGCCGGTAAAAGAGTTGCGCGATAATGCGCGTCATCACTTCGATACGGAATTAGATCTGGCTTTTGTTCACACAGCGCTCGTTCCGGATCGATTGCCACAATGTTACTATGTCCCCGACCCGGGTTAGATTCGGTAATCAATTCCGGGACGGGGTTGCTTTCACACAGAAGGCGACCAGGCAATGTTACGGGAATATTGCGGGTCAGACGTGCAGTGTGAGATGGGCTTTAATGTCTTGAGAAGACAAAAGATGAAACCATACATCAAGATGTTTTTTACTTTAAACCATTGTCAATTATCCATAAAAAGGCTTCCTCCAGTGAAAATGTGGTCTGGTCTGAATCAGGAGAGAGATCTGCACAAATCAAGCACCATTTTCAAGCCAAAACTGTTCAAAACAAATATGTGGCTGAAAGAGACAACAGAAGATGGACATTTTTCACTGGAGGAAACATTATTATAGAAGCAACGTAGTTTGTTTTTCGATATTAAATTTAAAATTAATATAAGTAATTTTAAATACATGACATACAAGTTTCAACATAAATTATATTAAAGGATATTTTGGTTTATCATAAATGCTTGTCAGTACATTCGGCAGAACTCTAACTATATTTAAATAGACAATGGAAGTAATGCAATAGTAGTAAATCTAAAGTTCAGCTAATTGGTTTTCATATCACGGCAAGACAAGTTGATTTATATAGCACATTTCATACACAATGGTAATTCAAAGTGCTTTACATAAAATAAAGTAAAATAATCATGAAGAACAAAAATAAATAAAGCAATTTTAAAACTTTGGAAATGATTTAAAAATTTACTTATTTAAAATGAATTTAGAACATTTAAAAATATAAAATGATTTCACATAAAATACAGTGAATATGTAAAATACAGTGCAATCAGTTCGGACATCACACAGTGCTCATTCAATAAATGCACAGCTAAACCGATGTGTTTTGAGTCTAGATTTAAATGTGACTAGTGTTTAAGCACATCTGATCTCTTCTGGAAGCTGATTCCAACTGCGGGCAGCATAGTAACTAAAGGAGGACTCCCCTTGTTTTGTGTGAACCCTTGGTATTTCTAACTGATTCGATCCTAATGATCTGAGTGCTCTGTTAGGTTTATATTCAGTGAACATATCTGCAATATATTTCGTTCCTAGGTCATTTAGTGACTTATATACGAGTAAAAGTATTTTAAAATCAATCCTGAATGTAACTGGAAGCCAGTGTAAGGACCTGAGGACTGGTGTGATATGCTCAGATTTTCTGGATCTAGTCAGAATCCTGGCAGCAGCGTTCTGGATGAGCTGCAGCTGTCTAATGGTCTTTTTGGGAAGGCCGGTGAGGAGACCATTACAATAGTCCACCCTGCTGTTGATAAAGTCATGAACTAGTTTCTCCAAGTCTTGACTTGAAACAAAACATCTAATTCTAGCAATGTTTTTGAGATGAAAGGTTTGTCTCCAGAATCACAGCAAGATTCCTGACTTGATTTTTAGTTGTTTGACCCCTAGAGTCAATGTATGCATTCACCTTGAAAACTTCATCTTTGTTTCCAAATGCAATGACTTCAGTTTTTTCCTTGTTTAACTGAAGAAAGTTCTGGCACATCCAACTATCATTATTAATCAATACATTGGCAGAGGGAGTCAATGGGGCTGTAGTCATTTGGAGATAAGGCTAGGTAAATATCGGTATCATCAGCATAGCTGTGAAAGGCAATTTGGTTCTTTCTCATTATTTGAATTAGTGGAAGCATATACAGGCTAAACAAGAGCGGTGCAAGAATTGAGCCTTGTGGGACTCCACATGTCATGGACATCCACTTAGACTTATGCTCTCCTAGACTCACATAATAGCCTCTCCCTTCTAAGTATGACCTGAACCATTTGAGTACCATCCCAGAAAGCCTGACCCAGTTTTCCAGTCTCTCTAGTAGTATGTTATGATCGACAGTGTCAAACGCAGCACTGAGATCTAGCAATACCAGCACCGATATTTTGCCAGAGTCAGAATTTAAGCGAATATCATTTATTATCTTAATGAGTGCTGTCTCTGTGCTGTGATACGGTCATAAACCAGATTGAAAATTGTCCAGGTATCCATTTGAGTTTAAGTATTTATTCAGCTGATTAAAAACTACCTTTTCTATAATTTGCCTACAAAGGGAAGATTAGATATTGGTCTATAATTGCTAAAAATTGTGTTGTCAAGACTGCTCTCTTTCAGGAGGGGCTTAACAACTGCTGTTCTATCAATTTAAATGTGTGTGTGTATATATATATATATATATATATATATATATATATATATATATATTTATTTATTTTATTTATTTTTTTATCAGCATTCCTGCTAGGACTAACGTTTGCGTTCTCATCGCTCAAGATCTCGATGCTGCAGTCATTCTCTATAGGTCATGTTTGTGTGTCTGACTTTGTAAATAGCTGGTGTCAAGCGTTAATTGTTGATCCTGCAGTTGGGTGGAAATCACAGTCCCAAAGCACTTAATTTCCCTTTAACACACGCACTCACCAACCCTCCAGACGCTCTACAGCAATCAAACACAATCACCACCATCACCACAGCCATTCATTTGGAGGTTTTTAAGTGCAGTCAGGCCTCATGTGTCTGAGACGGGTGAATCTCACCAAACGTCTGTGTCATGTTTCAGAACAAAATAAAAGTAAAACACAAATTACATTCTGTGTTCGGTGGATGCTTCATCAGAAGCCATGTACACAGCCATTCAAGGTGAATTTACCACTTTATGTAGAACACAATCTGATCAAATATTTTGCTTTTAGGATTTTTTTTTTAATGATGTCTGTCCTTTTTATTACAATTAGGATGAAATATTTATTATTATTGTTTATTTCACTTATATTTTACCTGGGAAGAAATATGCTTATTTGTGACAAATATAATGCCTTAAATCAGATGTGTATATATATTTATTATAATTATTATTATTATTATTATTATTATTATTAATAATAAACAGGTATATTTTAGTTTTTATTTAAACCGGTATATTTTATTGTGATCACCACCAACAATTCAATTCTGAAATAACATATAAAGGTCTTTATTCACTTTGAACAATAGATAATGACATATTTCTTGGATCTGAGCTGACCTGTCTCCCCGTCATGTTGTCTTTCTCTCTCAGTGAGTCAGATATGATTGGCAGGTATTGACACACTAGTTGTAACGTGGTTTCTCGCTGATTGATGCACTGACATGTTTAAAGTGATGTAGCTGGATGACACCTGGACACTTGAGGAAAAGTGCTGGGTTCACTCTGACGTGTGTGTGTGTGAGAGAGAGAGAGAAACACCTGCAGCCTGTAGTTATTAAATCAGCTGTGTTGACATGCTTTAATATGTTTACTCTTATCAGCTACACACACATTTCTGTTCATTCATAATTCAGCGGCCGCGGCTCCTCAGAGGTCAAACAGCACAATCGCTTTAATTCAAGTTTAAGGCTGCTGCTGGACTTCATCTGACAAGCAGCAAACGTCTGTTGATGTGTCTGCTTTCTCGCTCTTAATGAAGCGTTTCACTGTGATCAGGAGACGAAACACTTCTCTAATCAGCCGCTAAGGACTGACTCAAAATCAGTGTGAAATGCCATTCACGTTTATTTTGATAATATGATATTTTTCATAGTGAAGCAGGATATTCGGGATCTTGGTTTTATTCGTCTGGGATTGATTGGGTGTTGAGAAGAGTCTGTCTGACAGGCGACGACGCTACGTTATGAGCCCAGAATATTTCAGCGCTCAATATGCTAAATAAAAGCATTACTCAAAATATCACTGTCAGTCACAAACTGTACCTTGTGGAAAAGAAGTGCACTAATTGTAGTGTATGCACACTTGTAGAAAGACTCTGAAAGACTAAAACTCTGTTTACAGATTATATAAGATGAGTGAAATAAAAGACACTTAAGTGACTCAAAGAGAGACACTTTTGTGACTGCTTCTAAGCACACTTTTATTACTAGTTTTCATAAGAAATGTGTAATTATTAATATCTATAATTTAGTTTAGCATAAATGCTTGTCAGTTTATTCAGTAGTAAAACGTGTATAATTGTAACTTTTAACACACATTAACTAATAATAATGTAATTACGTATATATATATATATATATATATATATATATATACAGTATTGTTCAAAATAATAGCAGTACAATGTGACTAACCAGAATAATCAAGGTTTTTAGTATATTTTTTATTGCTACGTGGCAAACAAGTTACCAGTAGGTTCAGTAGATTGTCAGAAAACAAACAAGACCCAGCATTCATGATATGCACGCTCTTAAGGCTTAACATTGTACTGCTATTATTTTGAACAATACTGTGTATATATATATATATATATATATATATATATATATATATATATATATATATATATATATATATATATACAATAGTTATTATTTATGATTAGTTGTCATGTAGATACTGTCTTAATGCTAATACTACTACTACTACTAATACAATAGGAATATTTTAATTTTTAATTAAATTTGAATTTTCTTGAGATTTCCACCAACAATGTAATTATGATATACTGAAAAAAGTAAAAAACTAAACTAAAGTTCAGCTAATTATATCTTTGACCTATGTAATTAAACTTGACCTGTAATACAGTTTCACTTAATTGTAATTAACATTCAGTGAAGTGTTTGGAAACCGTATATTCACTTCACATTCGTGTGTATTATCTATTAAAGAATATTATAATGGAATAATTATTCTTTATAAAGTACGCTGAAATATGCTTTTTACAATTTAGACATAACATACATATAAGTTATTCAGAAATGCAAGGTATTGAAGACATGCAAGAAGAAAAGAAACCACAAATACAAACACACACATACATACACACACATAATATCCAAAATAAATACACAAACACATTACTAACAGTACAAATGACCTT